>NW_026590365.1:738748-782359 GCF_907164565.1 Psammomys obesus
TGTGTGTGTGTGTGTGTGTGTGTGTGTGTGTGTGTGTGTGTGTGTGTGTTCCATGGTGTGCTATGGAGGTCAGGGGATATCTTCGTGGAATTGGTTCTCTCCTACTTTTATGTGAGTTTTGGATATCAAACTCAAGTTGCTAGGCTTTCAAATCAGTGTTTTTATCTGCTGAGTCATTTCCCTGAACTCACTTCCAATAGTTTTAAAATCTGGCTCTTCTTTTGACTCCTAGTTACTTGATCCTTTCACAAAGGATGAAAGGCATGAAGTCTTCAACCTTATCTTCTTAGGGCTCCCCTTTGTCTTATATTGCAGGCACAAGAAATCATTGTTTCTCTAATTGTCATGGAAGAGGCATTTAATTCATGCCTGTGTCTTTTCCTTCTTTATTCCAAGTGTGCACTCTTTCTTCCCATATATATGTGTGTGTGTGTGTGTGTATAAGTATATACACATATATATACATACATACACATATATACATATGTATACATATATAAGTACATATACATATATATAAACAATGTCTATTTCATATAGTGGCTGCAAGAAATAAACACATGAATGTATGCCAGACCCTGCACAGCTAGGACCTGGAAACATGCCTGGGGCAACAAGGGAGAGAAGAAAAGACAGACAGTGAAGCAACAACTGAAGAGCTAGGATCAGATGGACTGTGCTGGCTCTGATAGCTATCTATGATACAACCTGGAAACTTGGTGGATCTATTATGCACAGCAGAATGAGGAGGAGGTTAGTAGCTCTCAATGGGAGATCTTTGTTTGAGAGCAGTCTCAGGTAGTAAACACCTGGGAGGATGATGACCAAGCTGCTGTTTATGTTTTCTGCACCTGCCAACATTGGTACTTGAACATGGGAAGGCTTTGACATTTCCCTGATGGTAACCTGGGAAGGGCGTTGTCATTTCTATGAGTCTCAGGCACTGGGGTCTTTGACTTATGTTCATATTAATATCACATATAACCTCAGGGCTTCCTACACTCCCCACATGTCCCATCCTTAGATGTTCGGGATGCACTGTTCCCAATAAAAACAAAAGGAATATTTTAACAAAAAGGGGGGTGAAGTCTTGAAAGTACTCAAGAGTCATTTTTACAATATTAGCAAGAGCAATAACTTGATCATAGGCCTTTTGCATTACTAGGATGTCCTGACATGATTAGGCCACATTCACACAATCATTATTGTGGATGCAAACACCCAGCCAAAATATATTCTGTTCTCATTATAAGGAGCAGCTGTCATGTGTATGTGTTGGTAGTAATCCTTGTGATATATCAAATCCTGTCCAAATTGCAAGGCTGCATACAAACCTAAATAGTTAAATGGAGCACAGGTGGTTAGAGGATTTCCCTCCAAAGGGAAAGAGTCATTAGGTATGGGAAGATGTGACCAGACCACTGAATGAAAAACCTGAGGACGTAGGTCCAGTAGGTTTTTTTTCTTGACCAGACATACCTTCATGGGTATAATTACCAGACAAGTCAGAAATATAACTGCTGTGCTAGTTCCCAACCCAGGTAGGCCTTGTGATCCCTCCTCTGCTATTTGGATCAGTCTTTTTTTCTTTTCTCGTTTTTTTGAGACAGTCTTTCTCTGTGTGTAGCCTTGACTGCCCTGGAAGACAAGGCTGGCCTCAAACTCATAGAGTTCCACCAGCCTCTGCCTCCTACAGTGCTGGGATAAAAGAAATACACCACCATACCCAACTGCATCAGCCTTTTTATATGACCTCAGGTTGGTGGTGGCATTTTCCTTGTAGTATTTGTAGGAAACCTCCTCCTCTGCAATAACCCGATTGGCTTTAAGAACCACAGTTTCAGCTTTCTGTGGGCTCTTCATAACTGGAATTAGGCTCTTCACTGGTTCTGGAGATTTCACCCCTCTATTAGCATGGGGATGGACCAAACCATTTTCTTACCACAACATCTTGTCATGACACCTAGGTTTTGTTCCCCTGTCCTTTGGTGACCAGTGCCATTCTATAGCAGTGAAGTTATTTTCTGCATGATTTAAATTTTTTTTTATTGTAAATGAGAGCTTGTTTAGAACATTGGTAGGGTAGAAAATTCTCCCCCTTTTAGTTTTTCTAATTGTTGTTTGAGCCATCTGTGGATCTTTCTACAGTAGCCTGTCCTGAGGGGTAAGAGATGCCCATGTTGTGAGCTATTTTATGTTGGGCATAAAAGTTTTAAATGAAGAAGGGTTATAAGCATGAGCACTGCTCACTTATTCCTTTTAATTTATTCTAATCTCACATATCACATCTGACTGCAGTTTCTCCTCCCTCTTTTCGTCCCAGTTCCTCCCCACCACCTCTCCTCTCCCCCAGATCCACTCCTCTTCCTTTCTCTTCAGAAAGGGGCAGGCCTCCCAGGGATATCAACCAAACAGAGCATCACCCATCTGAAGGTGCTGAGGAAGGCTCATGAAGGCAAATGAGGTTAGGGTGGTGAGCAAAGATATGTTATGCAGCCTCCCCTGTGTGAGCAGAGACATAAATAAAATGAGAATAAGTATCAGCAGAAATGTGCATAAATTTTACTCTCCCAAAAGAGGAGACATGAGGAACATCCACCTGGCAAAGGGCACTGGAACAGAATCTTCTGGAATTAATGCCCTCATGTATGACAGGACTTGAGTGGCTGCTGTACTTAAGTATTGCCTAGCTTTTCCCTGGAGATGGAAACTCCCTTGCAAAAACAGAAGTTTTGATGGTATGGAACATGACTCTTTTGGGATTCTATGAAGGCAGACTTCAGAGCAGCAGGGGAGCAGTGCAGGCACCATGGTACTGAAGTATCAGCTAGTGCATCACCTTCAGCCAATGGCCAGGGAAGACCTGAGTGTGAATGAGTATGGCCAACATAGCAAGGATTCTGGTGATGACACAAGAGTTCCTGGGTCCGAATGAAAAGATAGTATCACTATGGATCTGAGGTCTGACCAGTGTAAGCTGTCTCTCATGCTTGCATTACTCCTCCTACTACACAAGAGCTGTTACTGTAAATATTGATGGAGGCAAAAGGCAAGACCTTCTGAAACCATGAAAACTACACGGAGTTCTTATCACTAAACTGAGGTGGAGGAAGGTTATTGTGCTTCAGAACCTGAGGAAGAGTGGTAGGTGAGCAGCTATCAATTGCCAGAAGTCAAATCACACTTACTGGGTTCAAACAGTAGTAGAGAATTGCCCAGAAATAAAGCTGTCCTTATACAATACAGCTTTTCTTGGGTTTCTTGACATGAGAGTATCAGTGTAGGCTGCACTTGTAGTAACAGTAAATTCCACAAGCATAGAAACATCGTCACATGTGTTCATTTTTACAAAATGAGTCATTGATTAGAGTGTGTTAGAATTATTTCTTCCTTGTCATTTTATGTAGTTGGTACAGATTGATGTTAATGCTTATAAAAAATGTTTTATCTTTCGAGAATTCTCTGTTTAGCTCTGTTCCCCATTTTTTAAGTGGATTACTTGGTTTGTTGCTTTTCTGCTTCTTTAGTTCTTTATATATACTTGATATTAGCCCTCTGTCAGATAAAGGGTTGGTGAAGATTCTTTCCCAATCTGTAGGCTGTCTATTTGTTTTGATGACAGTGTCTTTTGCTTTACAGAAGCTTTTCAGTTTCATGAGGTCCCATTTATTGATTGTTGCTCTTAGAGCCTGTGCTGTTGGTGTTCGAATGGCAGAGAAACACTTAAAGAAATGCTCAACCTCATTAGCCATTAGGGAAATGCAAATCAAAACGACCCTGAGATTTCACCTTACACCCATCAGAATGGCCAAGATGAAAAACTCAAGTGATAGCACATGCTGGAGAGGTTGTGGAGAAAAGGGAACCCTCCTCCATTGCTGGTGGGAATGTAAACTGGTTCAACCACTCTGGAAGTCAATCTGGCGCTTTCTCAGACAACTAGGAGTAGTGCTACCTCAAGACCCAGCTATACCACTCCTAGGTATATACCCAAAATTTGCTCAAGTACACAACAAGGACATTTGTTCAACCATGTTCGTAGCAGCTTTATTTGTAATAGCCAGAAGTTGGAAACAACCCAGATGTCCATCAACGGAGGAATGGATACAGAAATTGTGGTATTTTTACACAATGGAATACTACTCAGCAATCAAAAAGGAAGAAATCATGAAATTTGCAGGCAAGTGGTGGGATCTAGAAAAGATCATTCTGAGTGAAGTATCCCAGAAGGAGAAAGACAAACTTGGTATATACTCGCTTATATAGACCTACAAGACATGATAAACATAATGAAATTTACACACCTAAAGAAGATAATCAAGAAAGTGGACACAGGCGAAGGTGATTAATCCTCATTTAGAAAGACAAATGGGATGTGCCTTGAACTTATGACAGGAGTCTACCACAAAAGGCATCTGAAAGACTCTACCTAGCAGTGTTTCAAAGCAGACACTAAGACTCATAACCAAACCCTCGGCAGAGTGCAGGGAATCATATGAAAGAAGGGAAGTTAGTATGATATGGAAAGGATAGGAGCTCTACAAGGACCAAATATATCTGGGCACAGGGTCTTTTCTGAGACTGAAACTCAACCAAGGACCATCTATGGATATAACCTAGAACTTCTGCTCGGATGTGGCCTGTGGTAGCTCAGTAACCAAGTAGTTTTCCAAAGTAAGGGGGACACGGACTATTTCTAACAGGATCTCAAGGGCAGGCTGTTTGACACCTCCCCCCAGGGGAGGAACAGTCTGTTAGGCCACAGAGGAGGACTTTGCAGCCAGCCCTGAAGATACCTGATAAAACAGGGACAGATGAAAGGGGAGGAGGTCCTCCCCTATCAGGGGACTTGGAAAGGGGCAGGGAGGAGACCAGGGAGGGAGTGTGGGGTTGGGGAGGGAATGAGGGAGCGGGATACAGCTGGGACACGGAGTTAAGAAAATGTAACTAAAAAGAAAAAATAAAAAAAAAAAAAAAAAAAAAATGTTTTAGACATCAGATCCAGAAGTTATTTTCTTAGTGCCACTCATCCTTCTAATACCCACATTAGATACCATGTTTTATTCTTTTTTTTCCATGTTTTATTCTTATAATGTTTACAGATATTTAAGTTCAAGGTGACACTTGTCTGTTGCCTCCAACCTATACAACAAGACAAAATCCACCAGAGGAATCACTGTCTCACCAAAGACCCTTACTGAGTTTCAGTTCTGTCAGCAGTGAGCTTGCCCTGAGGGTAGTACAACAAAGCTTAACTATTGGAAGTAGCTGTTTCCCTTCACTACATCAGGGAGCTACATTGCCCATTTGTCCCTGATCCCTTTGGGAACCATTTCACTTCCTTTGTGGATTCACAATTCTCACCCCTGTCCCCAGCCCTGTTTCTCTCTCTCTCTCTCTCTTTCTCTCTCTCTCTCTCTCTCTCTCTCTCTCATATATATATATTTCTTTGGCCACAGGGGAGAAGGTTTGGACCCAGTACACATGGCCATTTTAGGATTTGCTGTGAGAATGATGTTGGCAAGCACTCTATGCTTTCAGAGTATTTCAGATAGTATGGACAGGGATATCCTCAGATTGCAGATCACAGGCACTGGAGTCAATATTCAAGGTGACTTCAAGGTCTATAGCTAGGACTACGATTTATGTGCTTGCCACCTAAGGCATAAATAAGCATAGCTTCTACCAGGTGCTTTGGCAGATAGTTCTCATAGAAGACCTAGGCCCAATGGGAAAAATTAAGTACACAGTATAGCTATTTCTGGGTCTGGATAGAGGACAGCAGTTACTGAGCCTGTCATCTTGGCTGGGTTTCTCCTCTCAAAAGATTTCTGCTAAGTCATGGGTGCTACAAAGACATTAGAAATGCCTACTTCAATTCCAAAACACTCAAAAAGGCAATTTTGTCCCTGGATGTCTGTGAAATTATTGCTGCTGTGGGGGAATATAAGCAGGGAACCTCCTATTCTGCCATCATGCTGGCATTACCTCTCCACGTAGTTAGAACTACATGCATTTCTGAGTATAATAAACCTGAGTGTTTCTTTATAACATAGCCAGCTGGGTCTACCATTTGTCAAACTGCTTATAAATATCCCCTATTGGATATGCAAGACTGATTTATTGCTTTCCACCATTCCATTATTTATAAGAAAATTTAATTGAAATTTCATTAAATGCACAAATAATTTGAGATAACTAATATTGTTGCTATATTATGTTCTCTCAGTCATGAATATGATATATATTTCCACATTATCAGGTCTTCTTTATTAAAAATAGTTCATTAAAATATAACTTGCTTATATAATTCACCCATTTTTAAATATCAAGTTTATTCTATTGTTGACTTAACACAATTATTTAACATTGCTTAATTTTTCATAAGCTCATTATGTCAAAATAATATTTTGGCTTTTCAACTTTTTATTAATTAATTTCTTTACTTTACATCTCAATCACAGCTTCCCCTCCCTCCTCTCCTCCCAGTCCTTCCCTCTCACCTCCCAGCCCCTCATTTCCCCCTTCTCTCCTCAGAGCAGGGGAAGGCTCCCATGGACATCAACTTTCCTTGGCATATCAAATAACAGTAAGACTAGGCACACCTTCTCTTATTGAGGCAAGACAAGGCAGACTGGTTAGGGGAAAAGGATCCAAAGGCAGGCATCAGAGTCAGAGACAGACCCTGCTCCTGTTATTAGGAGTGCCACAACAAGACTGAGCTGAACAATTGTTACATATGTGTAGGGAGACTAGATCCAACACATGCATGTTCTTTCGTTGGTGGTCAGATCCTGTGAACCCCTGTGGACCCAGGTTAGTTAATGCTGTAAGTTTTCTTGTGGTATCTTTGACCCCTCTGGCTCTTTCAATCTTTCTTCCCCCTTTTCCACAAGACTCACCTAGCTTTACCTAACGTTTGTTTGTGAGTCTTAGCATATGTTTCCATCAAGTGCTGAAATGAAGCCTCTCAGAAGACAGTTATGCTAGGCTCTTGTCTGCAAGCAAAGCAGAATATCATAAATAGTGTCAGGGGTTGGCTTTCTCCCATGGAGTGGGGCTCATGTTGGGCCAGTCATTGGTTGGCCATTGCCTGATTCATCTTTATCCCCGAACCTCTTGTAGGCAGGACAAATTGTGTGGAAAAAGTTTTGTGGGTAGGTTGGTGTACCCATCCTTCCACTGGAAGTCTTGTCTGATTACAGGAGGTGGCCATTTCAGGTTCCTTATCCCCCACTGCTAGAAATCTTAGCTAAGGTCACCCTCATAGATTTCTGGGAGTTTCCCTTGTCCTAGGTTTCTAGTTCGTCACAGAGATACCCTCCCCCAATCCCAGTTCTCTCCCAGTTCTTTTCCATTTTTATATTAATAATTTGTTTGAATAATAATGAATGCTTAATATTTTGTTTCATGTTTAGTACAACCAATTTAGTTGTAAATACACTGAATTTTGTTTTCATCCATTACTTTATGTATTTTAGAATTAGAAATACTACTATAATGAAATGCTGTTATTTTAGTATTATGAAAAATAAATACTGATATGCCTCTTTTGATATTTGTAGTGCCTTCCAAACATTTATCTGGAAGTCTGAGGATAAGAGAGCTTAGACTCAACAAGGAAGTAAAGTCTGAAACACATGAACAAAACATGAGAAATAGCAGTAGCTGGTAAACTACCCAAATTGGATACTGGCTATGAAGGGTGAGAAGGACTTTGAGACAATTGTCATTATGATGATAGAAGATATTCATTAGGATTATCCAGATGAATAAATGACTCCCTACGTCACACTCTAACTGGCAGAATGATGTCCGCACTCATACAAGAGCATTGGACGTTGGGACAAAAGCCAAAAAGGCAAGGCAATGACACCAGAACCTAATGAGGGACCCTTATATCTATTGCCACACTCTCCATTTTGATCTGCTCCCACCTAAGTCTCTGCTGGTAATAATAAGTGGAGACTATCATTCGGAGATAGTGTAACAGAAATTTTTAAAAACTGCAAAAAAATTTATTCTTACACTGTATTTTGATCATAGTTGTTTCCTCCATCAACACCTTCCCACCTCCCTACCAACCCAATTTCATTCTCTCTTTTTCCCTCTCTTCCTTCACTTCTCCCTCTATCCCTCTGCTCCACTCTGCCTCAAGAAAAAGCAACAGGAAGAACAACAAAATACAAACAGGCAAACTAAAATAAAGAAAAAATCTGTAAGACAAAAAAAAAAAAATCAAAGCAAAACAAAGAAGTTGAGCTTCTGTGTGCATATGTGCGTTCTTGCACACACACAAACACCGAGAGACATACCAAAACAAAACAAAAAACCCACATAGTCCATTTTGTGTTGGCAAACTCCTCCTAGGCATGGGTCCTGCTCTGGAGTGTGGTTGATATATCCAGTGACACTCCCTTGGAGAAAACGGAATTTTTCTTTCCTAGGAGGTATCAAGTGCAAATAGCTTCTTGGTTGTTGTGAGACTTTGTGTCCCCTTCCCCTCCTCAGCGATAGCATTTTCTAACAGGAAATCTATTTTTTTCATTTTTATAATTTATTTTAAAATTTATTGCAAATTATTTACTTTATATCCCAGCTGTAGCCCCTCTCTTGTCCCCTCCCAATCCCACCCTCCCTCCCGCATCTCCTCCCATGCTCCTCCCTTAGTGCACTTGATAGGGTAAGTCCTCCTCCCTTTCCCTCTGACCCTAGCCTATAAGGTCTTATCGGGCTTGTCTGCACTGTCTTCCTTTGTGGCCTGGTAAGGATGCTCCCTTCTCAGGAGGAGGTGATCAAAGAGCAGGCCAATCAGATTATGTCAGAGACAGCCCCTGTTCCCCTTTCACGGGAAACCACTTGGAGACTGAGCTGCCATGGGTTACATCTGTGCAGGGGTTCTAGGTTATCTCCATTACATGGTTTCTTTGGTTTTTGTTTGTTTGTTTGTTTGTTTGTTTGTTTTTTGAGACAGGATTTCTCTGTGTATTCTGAACTCACTTTGTAGACCAGGTTGGTCTCGAAGTCACAAAGCTCAACCTGTCTCTGCCTCCCTGAGTGATAGGATTACAGGCATGTGCCATCATGCCTAGCTAGTTGCTCGGGTTTTTTTTTTTTGTTTTTGTTTTTGTTTTTTTTTTTTTATGATACCCATTCTGGACAGATGAAAAAAATTACTCTTTACATTTAATACAATACTGAATAGAGTCTAACATATTTTCCCCATGTAAAACTAATGTATGTTGTAATTTGGGGGGGCGGTGAGAGCATTCTGTGGGTTTTCTGGAAGAACCATCTTCCTATCTTGATGTTTTGTCACTGGATATTCTCTTTTGTGGAAGATTCAAATAGTTTTGTTTAGTTTGTTTGTTGCCTGGGCTGAGTTCAACACACTATTTCCATTATCATATTGCTGTTTGACTGGACAGTAACAATCCTGCAAGCTATTCAATCTTGGTGTTCTTGGTAGATCTTAGCTTCCAGTCTTCTATCACAATTTTACCATAATCTTCCTATCCAGTGCAGCCCAGGCTGTCTCCACCCTCATCCATCCCCTAATGGATCCCTGCAGTAGGTCAGTCTTCAGATCACCACTCTTTTGATATCTGTGTCCAGTATAATAGTGCACCTCCCACCAGCTATCACTCATACCTCTGTTACAGTAGTACTGAATGCCACTTAAGAGAAAGCTAAAGGACTGGAATATAACTGAATGGAGGCATATCATTGTCTTCTTCCTGGGGTGGCACATGTCTTTAACTCTAGCACTCAGGAGGCAGAAGCAGGCAGATCTCTGAGTTCAAAGCCAGCCTAGTGAACAGGGTGAGTTCCAGGATAGCCTAGGGCTACACAGAGAAACTCTGTCTCCAAAAAGAAACAATAAAAAACACAAACAAAAAACACCAATAATAATAACAACAGCAACAAAAAAAACCCAACAATAAAAATCCCTGCTCCACCATGTAGCTGCTTGTCTACATGTGGCCAACCTCCATGGCAGCACAATGGTATGATGTTTTTCTCTCCATTTTCTTCCTCCAGGCATCCGTTGAGATTTTCAGATTTCATGCCTTGGAATTTTTCTTTTAAACTCCAATAAAACTGTCCTTACTGATTCCACCCTTAAATTTTTTATTAATGACACTAAGAACTCCAAGAGGAGACCCTAATTTTCATTGTAACATGGGACTCCTCAAACTTTCCAATTACCCAGAGCCCAGCTGGTGTCATCAACCCCACTACCAACACTACCACCACCACAAACTTGCCTTGGTTGTTTTGCACATAAGACCTCACCTTATTTTGTTTGTCAGTTCTTTTTTTTTTTTTTTTCTCTTCATAGATGTAATACCTATTTTATGCTATTGCTTCAACTTTATCAGGTCTTTTGTTTCTTTGTTCTATTCTTTTTTTAATTCTTTATTAATTACACTTTATTCACTTTGTATCCCCCCCCCCCCCGTAGTTCCCTTCCTCCACCCTCTGCTTGCATGCCCCGCCCCAAGTCCATTGATAGGGGAGGTCTTCTTTTCCTTCCTTCTGATCCTAGTCAATTAGGTCTCATCAGGATTGGCTGCATTGTCTTCTTTTGTGGCCTGGTAATGTTGCTTCCCCCTCAGGGGGAGATAATGAAAGAGCAGGCCAATCAGTTCAAGTCAGAGACAGTTCCTGTTCCTATTACAATGGAACCCACTTGGATACTGAACTGCCATGGGCTACATCTGTGCAGGGGTCTTAGGTTATCTCCATGCATGGTCCTTGGTTGGAGTATCAGTCTCAGGAAAGACCCCTATGCTTGGAATTTTTGGTTCTGTTGCTCTCCTTGTGGAATTCCTGTCTTCTCCAGATCTTACTGTTTCCCGCTTCTTTCATAAGATTCCCTGCACTCTGCCCAAAGGTTGCCCATAAGTCTCAGCATCTGCATTAATAGTCTTCAGGGCAGAGCCTTTCAGAGGTCCTCTGTGTCGGGCTCCTGACTTGTTCCCTCTTTTCTCCTTCTTCTGATGTCCAGCCTCTTTGCCTTTCTGGATAGGAATTGAGCATTTTAGCAAGAGTCATCCCTCTTGACTAGTTTCTTTAGGTGTACAGATTTTAGTAGGTTTATTCTATATTATATGTCTATATGAGTGAGTATATACCGTGTGTGTCTTTCTGCTTCTGGGATAGCTCACGAAGGATGATCTTTTCCAGATCCCACCATTTACCTGCAAATTTCATGCTTTCCTTGTTTTTTATTGCTGAGTAATATTCCATTGTGTAGATGTACCACAATTTCTGTATCCATTCCTCCACTAGGGGCATCTGGGCTGTTTCCAGCTTCTGGCTATTACAAATAAGGCTGCTACAAACATGGTTGAGCAAATGTCCTTATTGTGTACTTGAGCCTCTTTTGGGTATATGCCTAGGAGTGGAATAGTTGGATCTTGAGGAAGTGCTATTCCTAGTTGTCTGAGGAAGCATCAGATTGATTTCCAGAGTGGTTGTACAAGTTTACATCCCCACCAACAGTGGAGGAGGGTTCCCCTTTCTCCACAACCTCTCCAGCATGTGTTGTCCCTTGAGTTTTTGATCTTAGCCATTCTGATGGGTGTAAGGTAAAATCTTAGGGTCGTTTTGATCTATTCTTTTATGAGGCTGGGTCTCACTATGTACCCTTGTCTACCTGGACCAGGCTGACCTTGGATTCACAGAAATCTGTCTTCCTCTGCCTCCTGAATACTGCAATTAAAAGCATGTATAATCTCACCCATTGTATTTTTGTTATTTTCTTAAATATTTATTAATTTTATTTGAATTGATGTTATGTGTGCATGAATGCCTGTGTGAGGATGCCAGATCTTGTGGAACAAGAGTTATGGACAACTGTGAGCTGCCATGTGGGTTCAGGGAATTGAACCCAGGTCCTCTGGAAGAGCAGCCACTGTTCTTAATTACAGAGCCATCTCTCCAGCCCCTGGAATTTTATTTTTATAGATATTAAAAATGCATATGGCCCTTTTCCTCTTTCTGAAGTTGGACATGTTTTTTTTTTTTAAGATTTATTTATTTGTTATGTAGACAGTGTTCTGTCTGTATGTTCACTTGTACAACCAGAAGAGGGCGCCAGATCTCATTTTAGATGGTTGTGAGCCACCATATGGTTGCTGGGAATTGAACTCAAGACCTTTGGAAGAGCAGCCAGCGCTCTTAACCTCTGAGCCATCTCTCCAGCCCCTGTTTTGTATTGTTTTAAGACAAGGTTTCTCTGTATAACCAACAACCTGGTTGTGCTGGAACTCACTTTGTAGATCAGGCTGGCTTCAAACTCACAGATGATTGCCTGCCTCTGCCTCCTGAGTGTTGGGATTAAATATATGTGCCCCCACATCCAGATTGAAGCTGAACATCTTCACCAAGTTATTTTTCAAGGTAAATTTTAGTGTCAGAGATCCATTGTCTAAACCTTGTTTCTGAGTCTTTTAAGTCAAAACATGTTGTGTTATAGACAAGGAAAAGCCTTGTAATATTTGCAGATGGTTTTCTTAATGGAGAAAATACAAATGCCAAAGGAAATGACTAACTTTTGATTACATTGAAAAGTGAATTTTCTAAATCACTGAAATTTGATTATACAGGTATTGTATAGCAGTTTCCTCCAAGATTGGAACATTTCATTCTACAGGAAAACTCCTTAAGCCAGAAGGTAAGCAACTCAAAATAGCTTTAGGAAGTTCCTAAAACTAACCAAAATCACTAGGACCCTCCATCTCAGAGTTGGCAACAAATATTTCTGAGAGTCACTGTCAGACAAGACAAACTGCAAAAAAGACTCCAAGAGGACCTAAGCTGCACAGAAGACTCTCCAACAAGCCCAGCTCTTTGGAAGAAGCATAAACCCACTGAGCTGCCTGGAAGAGGTTTAGACCAACTGAGGCTACTGGATAGGACACCTTCAAACCTTTTGAGCTGCCCGCAGACTGTGCAAGGTGTTCCAAGTTCTCAGCTTTGTGAGCTGTCACCCATGCTGGGGTGGGCTTTGTGGATGCAGTAGTCTTTGAATCAGTTCTGCTCCTGTAAGTAACATCTTATCCATATTCCTGTAAGTAACCCTAATAAAACTCATTTGGTTCACCAAGTTGGATTTTGGTGGTATAAAAACTTTGGCCTGTCATAGGCTCCTTATCTGGGGTGAGTAGACAGGTATGTGTTTGCATCTCCTCAGGAAAAATCTGTCACACAACGAGAAAATATTCTGTTTGAAAACAGAATAATAAGCCAGGTGTGCTAGTGCACACCTGTGATGCCAGCACTCAGGGAGGCAGAGGAAGGCAGCTCTCTGTGAGTTTGAGACCAGCCTGGTCTACAAAGCGAGTCCAGGACAGTCAAGGTTACACAGAGAAACTCTGTCTAGAAATACAAACAAACAAACAAAAGGAATAATAAATTAGGCATAGATATTTATAGTTCTTTGCTTTTTCTGTGAATAACAAGATCTTTTAAAAATACTTTCATTTTTAAACAATGCAGCATACAAGCTTGAGACTAGAATGCAAGAACATATATAATTCTCCCACCAACAAAAAAAAGAAAATACCAAACTGGAATTTTAAAGTAGAACAAGTCACATCCAAGACAACACAGCTAATTTGAAAATACGAAGAAACATCAGAGCTAAATGATCTTATAACATAAAACTTAACATATCTATTGAATATTTCACTCCAATATTGCAATATATCATATCAGCAGTATTTGGAATTTTAGGATACAAAGCAAGCCTTAACAAACATAAAAATGTAAAATTCTTGTATTGTATCTGATTACAATCTAAAAACCTTAGAAATCAGTGACAAGAAAAACTATAGAAAATATACAAAAACATGTGGATCGAACAATGACTTGTAAAGTTATGATGGATCATCAAAGAAATTAGGAAGAAACTTTGAAATAAAAACATACATACCATTACTTGTGGGATAAATGCAATTCTAGCAGCAATGTAATAAAGATATATTTATTTTTGTATTTTTTGTGTATGAATGTGTGTCTGATACCCACAGAAGCCAAATGAGGAAGTTAGATGCCTTTGAACTGAAGTAGCAGATGGTTGTGAGCCACTGTGTATGCTGGGAAATGAACCTGGGTCCTCTGCAAAAGCAATACTGGCTTTCAACTGTTAAGCCATCTCTCCAGGTTCTAAATCCAGTACTCCAGGGTAGTTTAGATTTATAAATGCCTGTTATAAATTAACAATCAGAGTGCAACCCATATCCAGCAAGACAAACAGGGTATGTATTCACTTGTAAGTAGATATTAGCTGTAAAGTAAAGAACAATATCACTACAATGCACAGACCTAGAGGCTAAGTAACAAGGAGGGATCAAGGTAGACAGGGTGGTGGTGAATGGATCTCCCTGGGATGGGGAAATAATAAATGTTTTAGGTGGACAGGGGCAGGTGGGATAGGAACAGGACGGGTGAGGGGGGACAGAGGAAGAGAGTACAGAGAGAGACAACTGAAATAGGGGGACATTTAGAGGACGATATGGAAACCTACTGAGGAGAAACTTCCTGGAAACTATGAAGGTAACACAACGAAGACTCCTAGAAATGGAAGAGATGGACCCTGAACCTGCCGTCCTCTGTAACTAGGGAAGGTTTCCAGTGGTGGGACTGGAACCTCAACCCAGAGACAAACCTTTCAAACCATACATGTCCTGCTTGCAATATGTGCTGGAACAATGGTGGCAGAAATTATGGGAGTGGCCAACCAATGACTGGTTCAATTTGAGGCTCAACCCACTAGGAAGAAGCCCATGCCCAATACTGCTTAGATTGCCAGGAACCAGAAGCTAGATGGCTGAGAGAACAAATATGACTGACACCTCACCCCACCTCCCCAAAAAAGTCAACGAAACGATTACTAATGATATTCTGCTATGCTCATAGCATATCAGTGCCTAACCCAATTGTTATTAGAGAGATTTCCTCTGGCAGCTGATGGGAGCAGATGCAGAGACCCACAGCCAAACATTAGGCAGATCTTGAGAAAACCCGCAGAATAGAGGGGAGAAAAGATTATAGGTACCAGAACAGAAATAAGAAAGGGAGGAAGAAATTGGAATAAGCCCAGAATTAGTAAGTTCAATTAGTAGGAATAAAGAGATAGCTCAGGAGCTAAGAGTGTGTATTACCATTGCAGAGACATAGCTTATTTTCCAACACCCAAGTCATTGGATGGCTTACAATTGCCTATAACTCCAGCTCATGGGTACCATTAGCCTCTTTTGGTCTCCATACTCCCAAACAGACAGATATATAATTAACTGAAAACAAAAATAAATCTTTAAATAAAAAAACAGCAAAAGGTTTCACCAGTACTAATATACCTGTACTAAGGAAAAGTCAGAATTAGATGGCCTTACTGTTGAATTCTTTCAAGTATTTAAAAAAGGAATGCTGGGTCTAGAGCACTTGTTCTTTCAGAGTACCTGGGTTCAGTTCCAAGCACCCATAGTGTCTATACACTAGCTCACAATCCTCTATAGTACAGTTCCATGAGCTCTGACACTCTTTTCTGGCTTCTTCAGGCACCATACACACACACGGTACATATACATACACACAGGCAAAACACTCATGCATATAGAAATATTCAATATTAGCCAATGGAATTCAACAATGTATCAGAAATACTATGCACCAACTGAGAGTTATTCTTAGTATAAATTGCTCACTATGCAGAAATCTATGATGCATGTCATATGAATGGACTAAAGGAAGGAGGCAACAATACTGTGAAATTATAAGTCTAACAAAGTTTATGTAAAATGAGAATCACAGTTAGTCTTTGTGAGGACTTTTTTTTGTATATATATTTTTTAAGATACCCTTAAAATTCCCCAAAGATCAGTGAGTTTTTAATATGGGCAACTAAGAAAAGAAAAACAAAACAAAACAAAACAAAATGAAAGCTAGCCCTACTTTTGTGGTGATCAGAGGAAAAGCAATTAAAGCAACAAAGTTTTAAACAAGGCAAAAGGCTGAGGTACCTATTTAACATATCAAAGCGGACCTAGATGCCAGGTTTTCCCAACATCCCTGAGTCCTTACCTCTTACAGAGCATGGATGGCATACTCTGTCCTCTACCCTGAACTCTCCAACCCAGAGGCTGGGTTGCCCTTCCCCCAGAGGTTCTTCCCTATATAATCCAGACATTTTGATTACACACCTTTGGCCTCTAGGCTGCTGTATGTGGTTCCTCCCTTTCCTCTCTTCCTTTCCCTCTCTCTTCTCTTCACAGGGTTAAGGGTCAGACCACTTTGGATTCTTCCCAGATGTATCTGCTTTGGGCCATGCTCTCTCTTTTATCTACAATAAACTTTCTCCTCTACCATATCTAGGAGCAGGCATGTCTTTTCCTTTTTATTTTTTATTTTTAATTCACAATAAAATGTCACTTTTCTATCATAAGACTGACAAATATTAAATAGTGGAATAAAATTGTTACATTTACAAAAATAGTTACTGCCACATGCAATCAGTGCCTTTTTCATTTGGTATAGGATTCATGGAAGTTAATTTGGTTTAAAAGGAATTAAATAAGATTGTTCACATTATTTCATATCATCTAATAGCCCATCCTTAAATATTTACCAAAGAATTAACATAAAATAAAAAGATAGCTAGCTGGAAAAGGGGAATGGAGAGGAAGGAGCTACAGGCAGGTTTAAGCAGTATGAAGAGATGTTCATAGTGAGTGCACACAAAAAATCAGTCTGTGATACAGAATGTAAAATTTGAGGCAAGAACACTTCATTAGAGGGGACCAGCATGAGGCAGGAAGAAATATGAGAGCCTTGTGTGCTATACACAAGGATTGTAGTTAATGAGACTTCTAGAGTTGAGAGGACACTGAAATTTTCACGAGGAAACAATAGATGGCACAACCACAGAGGCCACATGAAGTTAAGTGGGAAGCCTCAGGAGCATCAGTTCAGCAGCCCCTGATGATGCTTCCACGGTTCTGATGATAACAGTTATTACTGGGATAAATAATTCAAAGTACTGACAGTGTGTTAAAGGACTCAAGGAAAATTCAAGGACTCTAAGAGAAAGTCCATTTTTTTTTCCGTGAGGTCTAGCAATCTACTGATAAGGGATTTATGCTTTAGTGTAAAAACTGTTTCTGGCTACACAGGAGCTCTTTTAAAGAATGACAACCATTTCTAAAGAGACATTAAGGATTCCTGCCGCCCTAGACTCCATGCTGATTCCATTGTCATCAAGTTCAAGAACTGTACTACTTAGTTTTTGTCAACTAGAGTCATTTGGGAAGAGGAAATTTCAACTGAGAAACTTGGCAAGTCTGTAGTGGCATTTTCTTAATTAAAGATTGGTATGGGAAAACCCAGCCCACTGTAGGTGGTGACACCCTTGGGAAGGTGGCCTTAGATTCCATGAGAAAGGAATCTCCTTATCTGATCAAGCCGGAGGAAAAGCCTGAAAGCACCATTCCTCCCTGGTGTCTGCTTCAGTGTCTGCTCAAACTTCCTGTCTTGACTTCCCTGTGTAATGAGCTGTAAAGCCCTTCCTCCACAGTTTGCTTTTTGGCCAACAACAAAAACCAAGCTAAGCCAACACTTCATCTCAGTGCAACAGAGCAACCTTTTTCAAGAAGACTGAGAAAAACACAAACAAGAAAAGAAGCCCCACCAAGAGTGCAGCTTCAGGGAGGCACAGAGGCCTGTACTGCGTGTGTTAGAGCAAGAATCTCCAAGGGGAAAACATGGAATGAGAAATTCTTCAGATCTTGCCTTGTAATAAGATTTCATTTGAAGAATGTGTCCTGCTAAAGCAAAAGGCCTATTGAACAAAAACACTATTCGACAACATTCTGACAGTTCCAATTAGAAATTTTCCTGAGACATGTAATGTGTAGTAAATGTAGTTTTGATCCAAAATGTGATTTCAGCTCAAAGTTGTCTTAGCCACACAATCTTCACTAGGCCACTACCAGTGTATTAAAAGAGCCTCGAGGCTAGTAGTAGTTCTAAACTTGTGGGTCGTGACCTCTTAGGGGTCAAATGATCTTTTCACAGCGGGTCACCTAAGACCATCAGAATACACAGATATTTACATTACAATTCTTAACTGCAGCAAAGTTACAGTTACGAAGTAGCAACAAAAGTAGTTTTATGGTTGGGGGTTCCTACAATATGAGGAATAGTATTAAGGAGTCCCAGCATTAGGAAGGTTGAGAGCCACTGCTCTAGCCATTCTCTCTCCTAGAAGTGTCTAGGTGAAATCAGGCCTTGGCCCCTGCTGTCTACTGTGACCTTGCAGCTCTCACAGAGCTGAGTTCTCACACTCCCCTTCACAGCTGCAGGCAAACCATGTCTCCCTTCCCACTGTCCAGACCCAACAACCTCAAACTGTAATTTTCTCTTATCAGTGCCTTCCTGACTATCAGCACACAGACTAGGTCAGGTGGCATGGAACTTTCCCCACAGAAAACCCATGACAGCAAGACACTCCCTTTGTCCTTTGCAAATGAAAGATCAGTCTATTTCCCCTTAAAACTCCATTGCATTGTGAAATGATTTTAACTCTCTTAATCCTTGGGAACCAAAAGGTCTTTTCCTTCAGGATGTTATCACACCATTTCCTTGGTGGCTATGTTTCCCAGTGCAGCTCTTTCTCTGACCTGAAGTCCTACTCTTTCTCACTGCAGACATGGCTGCTTGTGGCCTTGATGCTTTTTTTGTTTTCCTAATAGAACCCATCAGAAGGGTAAGTTTATCCCAGCTTCTGTTATGTGACAAGACTTCTCCTGGGGAGATACAACACACGTATCTACTCACCCCTGATAAGGAACCCATGACAGATCCAAGTATGGGTACTATCAAAGTCCAACTTAGGGAACCCACACGTTTTATTGGGGTTGCTTATAGGAGGGTTGCTTGGTGAGGGGTCACTTACAGAAGCAGAAATGACTCAAAGACAGCTGCATCCACAAAGCACAGGCCAGGATGGGTGAGCATTCATGAAAGCTGGACGAATGGAGCATATTGCACAGCCTGAAGACAGATGAACAGATTGGAATGTGTCCTTTCCAGGAGCCTCAGTTAGTATACAACTTTCAGGCAGCTATGTTGGTTTCTGCTTTTTTCAAGAAGCTGGGCTGGTCTCAGAGTCTCCTTTGCAGTTTGCATTATCTGAGAGTCTTTGCAACTTGGCTGTGCTGCATCTGCGAGGGACTCATGGCTTTTATTGCTTACTCAGTGACGGAGGGTCCTAGTAAATCTGGCCAGTTTCATGGGCTAACTGAAGCTATCTTGAGTTGCTTACATTCTGCCTCAAGGAGCTTCCTGCAGGGTGTGATTTTTAATCTCAGAGAAAACAAGACCTTCCTTTTGAATTGATTCCCTATGAATCTGCCTTCTATAAATTACAGCAACTAGAATCCTCTATTTCATTATTCCTATATTGTGGAGTATGTGGAAGGAAGGGTGCTGCTGTGTAAATTTCTCTGTGGAAACATGAGCAAATATCTAGTCATCCGAGATAAAGAATTGCAGAAAGACCAAAGCAACACCCTTCCCTAGTCTAAATAGATGAACCAATGAATACATTGAAGTTACTTACAAAAGAATGGAGAGTTACTCACAGGACAATAGGTGACACAAAGTCAGTTTAGTCAACAAAAAGCCCACCCTAGTATTGCTGATAACTCACAAATCTGTGTCCTTGAATCGCCAATATAGCTTGCAATGTTCTTCACCAAAGAGGCTATTCTTCCAAAGTAATTATTTACACCTTCTGAATCTTGTAACTTTTCCGAGCTTGCTGAGCCTGGTTACTCTCTTTAGGTTCCTGATAAAGAAATATTCATTTATTTATTCATTTTTATATGCATGCACATTTGTCTGTGCCCCATGTGCAAGAAGTAGCTACAGAGGCAATCAGTGCGCATCAGATCCCCTGAGACTGGAATTATAGATGGTAGTGAGCCACCATATGGGTGATAGGAATCAAAATGGGATCTTTTGCAAGAAAACAATTATTTTTAACCATTGAGCCATCACTTCAGCCCCAGGTTCTTGATTCTATCTTCTTCCTTCCAGGATGCAATGTTGCAATGTGGAGAAAATAGCTGTACAACAAATCAATAACACTTATTTACCAAGGTTGTTGTGAGATCTAGAGAATATGTTCTGCATCCAGTAAACGATGCTGTTAATAAAATAAAATGTTTACTACAAAACTAATACAAATTCACTTAGCCAAAAAATAGAAAAAGGTATAAATAAGTACATATGTACATATTTATATATGCATTTGTCATTTTTGTGTTCACAGAGGATTACTTCTAGAATCCTTAGCAGACACCAATAATCTCAAGTAGTGGTGTAATATTTATATAAAGCCTACAAACGTCCTCCCACAGACTTCTAGATTCTTTAATTAATTTACATGTATGACTGTGGTGTGTGTGTGTGTGTGTGTGTGTGTGTGTGTGTGTGTGTTTATTGTGTGCAGTGCCAAAGAAGGTCAGAAGTTAAGGATCTCTTGAAATTGGAGTTAGAGGCAGTTGTGAACTACCCAGTGTTGGTGCTGAAAACCAAACTAGGGTTCTCTGGAAAAGAAGCAAACACTCTTAACAACTCGGCCATTTCTCCACCGTTAATTATAGATTCTTTATATCTAATACACTGTAAATGTTACAAAAATACTTTTTACAGTTTAGTGTTAAAAGAATAATAACAATAACAATCAGTATTTATTCAATGAACACAATCGGAAAAATACTTTCAACCCACAATTGGTTGAATCCACAAATGTGAAACTCATAGATCTAGGACTCAGTTTTTAAAAATATATTTTATTTTAATTATGTATCTCTGTGTGTGAATATGTGCACATGAGGCCTGTGGCATTGGAATTGCCTAAAACTGGAGTTTCAGACAGTTCTAAGCTATCTGATGTGAGTGCTGGGAGCTAAACTCACAGCAATATGTACTCTTGATCACTGAGCCATCTCTCCAACCTCTGAACTGACTTACATAAGTTCATGTATTTGAGAGCTGCTACTACAATTCACTTCATGGTACTGTAGGAATGAAATAGAATTATGCTTGTAAAAGTATTTTATAGTAGCATTTGGCACATAGTAAATGTGCAATAAATGTTGAATTCTTTTGTTATGATCATCAATATGTTCATTATTTATGACATATCCTATAGGCATACTGAATTTTAGTTCTTAGGGAGAATTGATCTTTACAGGACAATTTGCAGCCATTGTGCTTAACCACTAAGTCATCTCTCCAGACCCCTAGTTGTCTTCAAATACTTAAAAATGATATATTTTTTTGGTGTCAAAAATTTTAACAATTTAAAATACACTGTGGATTGTCACTAATGGAACTAAATATCACAGCAATTTAAAATTTAAAAATAAAAAATCTTGAACAACTTTTACATTACTTTTCACTGTATTCCAAATCCTGTCTTTGGTTTCATTATTTATTTTTTATCTCTTTATTGATATTTTCTTTTTGATGAGCCACAGTTTCTCAATACTTTCCTTTGGGCACTGTTTTATTTAGTTGAACATCTTTAACAATGTTTATTTTTCATTTAAGAATGTTTTGTCTGCATGTATGTATGCTTGTAAATCATGTGAGTTCCTGGAGTCCACAAAGGAAACAGAAGGGCACCAACCAGATCTCCTGAAGTTATAGGAGTATGGGCTGCCACATGGGGAACTGAACCTAGGACTTTTGTAAGAGCAATAAATGCTCTAACTGCTGAGCAATTTGTATAGTCTCAAATTTGACCTCTTTTTTTTTTGTTTGTTTGTTTCTTTTTTGAGACAGAGTTTCTCTGTGTATCAACTCTGGGTCTCCTGGAACTCTCTTTGTAGACCAGGCTAGCCTCAAACTCATTGAGAGCTGCCTGCCTCTGCCTCCTAGAGTGCTGGGGTTAAAGGCATGCATCACCACCTCCTGGCTAACTTGACATCTTTTGATAGCTTATTTGTATTATTGAGTTAGCAAAAATTTATATGCACCATATTTTTCCTGTATACAGGTCATACTTTGTTTCTGTGTATGTCTTACAATTTTTTGTTGAAAAAAAAAAAAGTCCCATAAGTGGGTCCCAGAGTCTGATACTGAAATTTAGTATTTTGTTAGATTTGATTGTGACTGTGCTCTGGTTATTTTACAGAAGCCCACAGTTAGGAGATTTTTATTTTATAGAGACTTTGTATTTTATGGAGACTTTGGATATTTTCTGAGAAGCTTTGAACTTTTTAAGAGTTTGACTAATTTAAAGAGCTTGAACTTCGAAAGTGTTCAAATTTTCAAAAGACTGTGGTACTTTTCAAAATTGGAATGTTTCATATTGTTTCAATATGTTCCATATTAAAACTAACATGGATCTTGTTAACAGGTGAGAAGGGAAAGTTTGCAGTTGAACACTGATATGTTTATGTGTCAAGCTGACAAGGGATTAATTGTGATGGCTACTTTTTGGGTTTTTTTTTGTTTGTTTATTTGTCAGATTGACATAAATTGGAATCATCTGAGAGGGGGGTGCCTCAAATTTTGAAACTGCCTCTATTAGACTGGCCTATATGCAACCCCATGGGGGCATTTTTAATTGATGATTGATATGGGAAGGCCCAGTCCTGTGTGAGTGGTACCACCCCTGGCCTGGTAGTACTGGATGCTGTTAGAAAGCAGGCTGAGCTGGCCATGAGGAGCAAGCCCATAAATAGCACTCCTCCATGGCCTCTGCATCAGCTCCTGTCTCCAGGTTCTTACATGGTTTGGGTTCCTGCTCTGACCTCCTTTTATGAGGACTGTGATGTGGACAGTCTATTTCTCCCCAGGTTACTTTTGGTTATAGTGTTCTATAGCAACAATAGAAAAATAAGAAAAAAAAAGTGAAAAAAGCCATTTTCTCCCCAAGCTATTTTTGGTTACAGCGTTCTACAACAGCAATAGAAACCTAAGGAAGACACATGCTTTAAGAATTAGGTTGTTTAACACTCTGCTTAGGCTTTACCTCCTGATTCAATTGATTCTTGAGATCATTGGAAACAAGAAGTGGGGCCTCCCAGATCTTCACTGAACATGTGCACCGTTAGAAGAATAAATATGGCCTTGTAGATTCCCAAAATATATCAGAGATTTTCAAAATCACTATCATTCCAGATTTGGCTTTTATGATTAGGCAATTACTTCTCAGTATTATGCTGCTGACTCGGCTCAGTGTTTAACAACTGCCTGTGGTGTTTTTTGTGACTACCTAATGGGAAACAGATATCGTGAGCTCTGACTGAAGACAAACAGAGATAAACTCTGTGAGTAACATTTTATATGAAACTCCCAGACAGGTTAAATAATGAGCATTTTCCAAGAATGGAATTTTGTACAAGTCTTTGACTTGCTTGGTTAGTGTCACACCAAAGTACTTTATGTCCTTTGTGCCTATTGTGAAGGGTGTTGTTTCCCTAATTTCTTTTTCAGCCCTTTCATCTTTTGTATACAGGAGTGCTACTGATTTTTTTTTACTCCAATGCTTGTGGGAATGTAAACTTATACAACCACTTTGGAAATCAATCTGGCGCTAACTCAGACAATTAGGAATAGTGTTTCCTCAAGATCCAACTATACCACTCATAGTCATATATCCAAAAGAGGCTCAAGTACACAATAAGGACTTTTGCTCAACCATGTTTGTAGAAGCTTTATTTGTAATAGCCAGAAGCTGGAAACAGACCAGATGCCCCTCAGTTGAGGAATGGATACAGAAATTGTGGTACAGCTACACAATGGAATATTGCTCAGCAATGAAAAACAAGGAAATCATGAAATTTGCAGGCAAATGTTGGGAACTGGAAAAGATCATCCTGAGTGAGGTATCCCAGAAGCAGAAAGACATACAGGGTATATATTCACTCATAAGTAGACATTAGACATATAATATAGGATAAACATACTAAAATCTGTACACCTAAAGAAACTACACCTAAAGGAAGGAGGACTCTGGCTAAGATGCTCAATTCCCATTCAGAAAGGCAAAGAGGATGGACATCAGAGGAGGGAGAAAATAGGGAACAGGACAGGAGCCTACCACAGAGAGCCTTTGAAAGGCTCTACCTTGAAGGGTATCAAAGCAGATGCTGAGACTCATAGTCAAATGTTGGGCAGAGTGCAGGGAATCTTATGAAAGAAGTAGGAGACAGTAAGACCTGGAGAGGACAGGAGCTCCACAAGGACAGCAACAGATCTAAAAAGTTTGGGCATAGGGGTCTTTTTTGAAACTGATATTCCAGCCAAGGACCACTGATGGAGATGGCCTGGAACCCCTGCACGGAGGTGGCCTATGGCAGTTCAGTGTCCAAGAGGCCTCCATAGTAATGGAAACAGGGGCTGTCTCTGACATGAACTGATTGGCCTGCTCTTTAATTACCTCCCCCTAAGGGGGGAGCAGCCTTACCCAGCCACAGAAGAAGACAATGCAGCCACTCCTGATGAGACCTGATAGACTAGGATCAGAGGGAAGGAGGGAAGGGGAGGAGGACCTTCCTTATCAGTGGACTGGGAGAGGGGCACGGGTGGGGAAGAGGGAGGGTGGGATTGGCAGGGGACGAAGGAGGGAGGTACAGGTGGGATACAAAGTGAATAAACTGTAATTAATTAAATAATTAAATAAAAAGGAATATAGAAAAATAAAGAATGGAGTTTTGAAGGCATGCCAGCTCCATTGTTGTACCCCTATGGATGCCAGGCTATGTTTTATTAAGTCCTCATGGGAGCTGAGGAGAGAGCATAGCAACAAGAAAAACTATTCCCATAGCTTATCTCACCTTATTTGGATAAATGGCTTTTAGATTACTGTCTACCTTTAGTTAATTTTCGGCATCCTGAAAAACTTGACTTAATGTTATTGTTTCCTCTTTTATGGAGAAGAAAATTTCTGAAGGCCCGTATAAAGGCATTTTTAATTTTTTTCTTTATTACTCTTATTTATTACAAGTTATTCACTTTGTATCCTGGTTGTAGCCCCCTCCCTCATCTCCTCCCAGTCCTACCCTCCTTCCCTCTTCTCTCCCTATGTCCCTCTCCTAGTCCACTGAGAAGGGAGGTCCTCCTCCGCTACTATCTGACCCTAGCCTATCAGGTCTCATCAGGAGTGTCTGGATTCTCTTTCTCTGTGGCCTAGTTAGGCCACCTTACCAAAGAGAGGTGATCAAAGAACCAGCCACTGAGTCCATGTCAGAGACATAGAGAACCCACATGGAGATTGAGCTGCCAATGGGCTACATCTGAGTATAGGTCTTCTCCATGCATTGGTCCTTGGTTGATACATCGGTCTCTGCAGGGCTCCCTGGGCCTAGATTTGTTGGCTCTGTTGGTCTACTTGTGGAGATCCTCTTCCCTTCTCGTCTTTTTCTATCTCCCTCTTCTTCTATAAGATTCCCTGCATTCTGCCCAAAGTTTGGCTATGAGTATCAGTCTCTGCTTTAATACCTTGTGGGGTAGAGTCTTTCAGAGGCCCTCTGTGGTAGGCCTCTGTCCTGTTCCTTGTCTTCTCTTACTTCCAATATCTATCCTGATTGCCCTTCTGAATGAGGATTAAGCCTCTTTGCTAAGGTCCTCCTTGCTGTTTAGCTTCTTTAGGAGTATAGATTTTAGTATGTTTATCTTATATTATATGGCTAATATCCACTTATAAGTGAGTACATACCATGCGTGTCTTTCTGCTTCTAGGTTACCTCACTGAGGATGACCATTTGCTTTCAAATTTCATGATTTTCTTGTTTTCAATTGCTGATAGTATTGCATTGTGTGAATGTACCACAATTTCTGTAACCATTCCTCAACGGAAGGACATCTAGGATGTTTATTGTGAATAAAGTTGCTATGAACATAGTTGAGCAAATGTCCTTATGGTTGAGCATCTTTCAGATATATGTCCAAGAGTGGTATGGATAATATACATAAGTGACCCCAAAAATTCAACCAGAGAACTCCTTCAGCTGATAAATACCTTCAGCAAAGTGGCTGGATATAAAATTAACTAAAAAAAAAAAAATCTGAAGGTTTCCTGTATACTAAACACAAAAGGACTGAGAAAGAAACTAGGGAAACAACACCCTTCACAATAATCACAAATAACATAAAGTACCTTGATGTGACTCTAACCAAGCAAGTGAAAAATATATATGAAAAACAAACAAACAAACAAACAAACAAACAAAACCTTCAAGTCTCTCAAGAAAGAAATTAAAGAAGAAACCAGAAGATGAAAAGATCTCCCATGCTCATGGATTACTAGAATTAACATAGTGAAAATGGCCATCCTACCACAAGCAGTTTACAGATTTAATGCAATTCCCATCAAAATATCAACACAATTGTTTACAGATCTTGAAAGAACAATTATCAATTTCATATAGAAAACAAAAAAAAACCAGAATAGCTAAAACAATCCTGTATAATAAAAGATCTTCTAGAGGTATCTCCATCCCTGATCTCAAGCTGTACGATAGAGCAAGAGTAATAAAAATGGCATGGTACAGTATAGAAACAGCTTGGTAGGTAGATGGAATCAAATTGAAGACCCAGAAATAAACCCACAAACCCACGGATACTTGTTTTTTGACAAAGAAGTATTTTTGTTGACCTCTGACAGCAAAAATCTCAACTACCATTCCAAAAGGAATACTCTTTAGTTTATTCTGAGCCAAATATGAGTGATCATAGTCCAGGAACAATTCTGGAAACAATTCTGTAAACAACATGTTCTATTACAGAAGTGCTTTCAAAAACCTTTTCTAGTTATGGAACTAGAGAATTCCATAAACCATTTGCAAAATACACTGGTGGTGACATCAGGTCAAAGGTAATCAGAGAAGAGAAATCTGTTACAGGTTTCAGATGTTATCTTAGGGTAGTCTTAGCTTTTGGGTCAGAGGAAGCAAATGGCCTGCTAGGTTACGACATGTTTAAAAGGTTCACCTGATAGTCAGAGGAGTGTTAGATCCGAGACAGAGGTTAGTGATAAAGAGGATAATGATCAGCTAAGATGATTCTGGTTCATTATCTGCGACATTCCAACCCTTTGCAATCAGGAACTTCTGATGAGCAAGACTGCAGAATTTTCAACATACTTGTAGCTTTTCCAGAAACTTCAACTCATACATCATTCAATACTATAAGTTTAACGGGGACGCAACAATTGGACTTTAGGTAGCTAAAATTTCTTCATATAATCTTATGATAGGGATGAATTCTGAAAGTATAACATCAGAAGGAGACCTACCCACTGCATCAGAAAGAAAAATTTCACACTTCTAATAACTTAGCTCACAGCTGAACATACAGACATTTCCTACTTTTGTTACAATTTAGAAATTGTATTAACACGATATAGGAGAAAGGGGAATTCAGTTTTTCACACTAGTTGTGGCCCAAACGATAGACAGCTTATCTACTTTCTATTTCCTGTTTTGTTTTGTTTTGTTTTGTTTTGTTTTGTTTGTAAGACTGGGAGTGAGCAATGGACCTTTGCACTCCTGTATCAATATTGCTCCTGGTCTATAAAGACAATACTATTACTACTACTAATAAAAAACACCTACCCTTGAAATCAATCTGTTCTTGCTCTAAATAACTGAGTAGCATGTAAAACAATGGGCAACTCCACGTTACAAGCAGAATTTAAATGCTCAATGCATTCAAATTGGGTACAGATGCAGGATGAGCACATTCCCTTACACACATCAACACCAGTACTGGTCAGCAGTACCAGACTGACAGACAAATGACTTAGCCCTAAAAGTCAAATAGTACCACTCTATAAAGTTACTAAAATAGACTGGGACTAAATCATCACACAGGGGTATTCAAACCATGTAACAAACCATGTAAGAACTTAACAAACACACTAGACTAGAGAAGGATGCATCACCCATGCATGATGGACTCCATGAAGAGAAGGAATCCTACAACAAAGTTTCACTACTTGCAGATTATGGGATTCAATACATAAAAGACCCTAAAACTTCCAAACCAACCAACCAACAAACAAAACCTGATAAAGATGATGAACAATTTCAGTAAAGTGGCATGGTACAAAGTTAAAAAGAAAATTAGTAGCCTTCATATGCATCAATGATAAACAAGCTGTGGAGAAAAGGAGGGAAACAATACTATGCATAATTTCCTCAAAAAATATCTGGCATGGGAGGCAAACACTTAAAGAATATGGAAGAAGGAAAGTGAATAGGATACAAAGACCCCCTATGCTCATGATCTGAATAATCAATATGTAAAAATGACTATACTATCAAAGGATTTCACTGACTTGGTACAATGCCCTTCAACATCTCCATGACATTTTTTCCCAGTACAACAATGATAATCTTGAAATTGATACAGAAAAACAAAAGAATGGAGTTAGCCAAAGCAATCCTAAGCCAAGAATAACAACTAGACGTTATGCTTGCAACATTGCTGCTTACAGCATTATTTATAAAGAACAACTTAAGTGCAAAGGAATTAACAAAGAAAATGTGGCATATATACACAATGGAATTTTTTCTGTCAATAAAGAATGTTACGTCACTTGCAGAAAAGTAGCTGGAAGATGACTAGCCTCTGTTTTCTCTCATACACTGTTCTGCAATTTTACATAGAGATGGACAAGCATGTATGTATATATGACATGAAGGTAGAAGTGGAACTAGGTGGTATGACAAAGGAGACTAACAGGAGGTGGTAGAGAGAAGGGTAAGGAGGAAGGGACTATGCCCAGTGTGTAACAGATGCGTGAATGAAAATGCTCTTAGGCCCCACATCACCATGCACAGTGAATATACAGAACAACAAAAGAAGGCACATAGCACTGAGATTTCTGGTAGGGATGCCAGTCTATCAACTAACAAACTGATCTGCATATCAAGGGTCAGGCAAAGAATACTATAGCTGCAAGGGTTTCAGCTCATCTCAGTTTCCACCCCTGGCTTGGCCTACTCAAACCACCATCTTGATGCTGTTCTGCACCTCAAGTCAGCCCAGAGACTAGGCTAAAGCCTGTGACCTTGTACCTTTACTGTGCAGTGTCTGCAACAAGATTTCCTATGTACTGAACAAGCCTCCACCAGACTGTGCATTTGTACCACCTCTCTTCTTCTGCCTCCAGTAAGGCTTTTTTGAGCTCTCCAACACTTCCATGGCCGTGTTAACCTTCTGAGGCCCTTCTGCAACTTAGCACAGACATACATTTGGAAATAATTTGTGTGATGTGTGATCTAAGAATTAATAATTAGTAATTAAAGTTAAATAAAAGAACCCGTGTTTTCCAACAGCCAGCCCTCAAGAAAAATTGGAATTATTTGACAAAGCTACTGATATAAGTTGTGAATTTTTGTTATTCAATAAATGCTGACCCATTGAAAAGCTACAAACATGTCCATCTAAGGAAACTCAGAATTGGAGTCCAATTCTGGGTAATCCCACAACTATTCTGGTAAGATATTCATTATAGCTAAAGAGCCAGTGGCCTAAAGGCCTAAGGCTGGCTAATGAACTGAGGCAGGAATGTTGATAGCTACTAAAATCTGCAGGCTGTCCGGATTCTGGAAGTTCCTGATAAGGAAGGCCCTGATAAGGAAGCCTGAAGATGGGTGGCCTCCTAAACTAAGGACCTGTTGATACTATCTGCAGGCCTCTAGGATCTGGATGGCTCCTGACAAGGGAGCCCAAAAGATGGTCTGGTCTCATAATCTAAGAAATCTGCCTTCCTCCAGAGAAGAACATCCACTCTTCCTGATAAGGCCACTCAAACCTTCTCTGGTAATTACAGGTTTGAGACCTCAGGAGAGAAGACCTGCAGATGGACTATTCCACTCAAGAACTCCCTCTGCCCATGAACCACCAAACCCCCGGGTGTCACGTATGCATGAGCCCTATTCCCACAGAGGCGCTGTAATCTCTCATTGTTCTGATTAAAGAAAAAATCTGCTCCTGTTGAAGGCTGCTTCATTATTTCTTATTTCCATGTAATCTGAATCAATCCTGATCAAAAAGTAATGAAGTTTGTAATAGCAAAACACAAAAAACCAGCTTAAATAAATTATCAATAGGAAGCCAAAAATAGGTTGTCTATCTAAGATTATGACACTGTAACCATAAAAATGAAGCTTTATACTTATTAACAGAACTACTGATAAGTTACCTAGTTTAATGAAGAAAGTAGGGAGCAGATGTATTAATAGAATGTTAATTTTTATATAAAAATGTGACCTACAGATGATTTGTAAGTTTGTAAAACATTACTAAAATAATTTATAAAGCAGTGTTAGTTATTAATAACATTCATGGGTAGGAGGCTTGAGATACTGAAGACTGAAGTGTGTGTGCATGTGTGTAACTTGTAATTTGCTTTTGTGCATTATTTGAATTTTAAAACTGCTGTACTTGTATTCCTTAAATATTAATAGTTTTATATTCAGTGCATCTGTGTACCATATTGTTCCTTAAATGTTAATGGCCCAACAACACTAAAACATATTTCTGTTAGGAAAGGGATCTATTTAGAGTGTATACATACATATACATATACATATATATATATATATTTATATATAGGCTGTGGTCCTGCTAGTTCAACAATGGTTGTCTAGCTATTGAAGGTCCAAGAATCCAGTAGTTTCTCAGTCCAAGAGGCTGGATGTCTCAGCTGGTCTTCAGTATTCTCTGGTATTCCAAAGAAGTAGGCTCTAATGAATGCCAGCGAAGGAATGTACTTGCTAGGGAGGCCAAAGCAATTAGTCAAACAGAACAAGCTTCCTTCTTGCATGTCCTTATACAGGCTTCCATCAAGTGTGGCCAGATTAAGAGAGGACCTTCCCATCTGAAAAGATTCAGACTAGAAGTGGTTTTTCACTCTTCAAATGATTTAATTAAACAAAAATGCCTCACAATGTACCCAGCAACTTGGTTTTTAGTTAATTTCAAGTGTAGTTAAGTTGACAATCAAGAATAGCCATCATATTAGTAGCAGAGCTGAAATTTGAATGCTTAACTCCTTGTCCCTCAGTGGAATACATCTAGTTTGCAAACTGACACAGAAATATTTTGTTTTCCTGAGTGAATGGCCATATCGTTTTCCCATTTTTATTTCTCAACAAGTGCTTTGATTGCGATGCTCAGTGGAATTAAAAGTCAGAATACAGAAGTTCATAATTTTCAAGAGCTTATATCATAAGTATTTTTCTTTGTTGGGTATGAGCAACATAAGAGCATAGAATCAAAGGAAAAATGACAGATGAAGAGCCACATGTCATTAACCTGAGAAGTTATTTATGCTTTGAAATTCTAGGTAATAATCATGGAGGCATTCTGGTACTTTTCCTTTTTAGCTAAGTCATTCATGAGGATACAAGGAGTCAGCCTGTCACATCACCTTTCTGATTGTGACTCTCTGCCTGATAAGTGATGCAGTTCTCGTCACCTTACCAAGTCTCACATGAGCACACCGTGTACAAATTGCTTTTGGTAACCTTCCAAACATTACAAATTCAAATGTTTTACTTGCATTTACTATGTTTTTAGTTCTGGTTTAGAAAATACATAAAAATTTGAAATTACTTCACAGAGCAAAAGGACCAGAAAAGGATCAAAATGAAGATGACAAACTGTTTAAAAGAATGATAAAATAACAGATGACTTATTTGGGGAAAAAGGGGTTTCTGCCTACATCTCTCATATCTAACAAAACAGTCTGAAAACAGCTTGGTATTACTCTCAAGCCAGGTTTGCCTAATTTCACTTTTTCAAACTAAGGAGGCAAACATGTTCAGGTAAAGAATAAAGTTAAGGGCTGGAGAGCTCGCTTAGTGGTTAGGAGCACTGTCTGCTCTTCCAGAGGTCCTGAATTCAATTCCCAGCAACTATACTGTGGCTCACAACCATCTGTAATGGGATCTGATGTTCTATTGCCCTCTTCTGGCATGAGGTGTACATGCAGATACGAGCACTCATTAAATAAATCTTTAAAAAAAGAAAGATCTTTTCCAGATCCCACCATTTGCCTGCAAATTTCATGATTTTCTTGTTTTTTATTGCTGAGTAATATTCCATTGTGTAGATGTACCACAATTTGTGCATCCATTCCTCCACTGAGGGGCATCTGGGCTGTTTCCAGCTTCTGGCTATTAAAAATAAGGCTGCTACAAACATGGTTGAGCGAATGTCCTTACTGTGTACTTGAGAATCTTTTGGATATATGCCTAGGAGTGGTATAGCTGGATCTTGAGGAAGCGCTATTCCTAGTTGTTTGAGAACGCGCCAGATTGCTTTCCAGAGTGGTTGTACAAGTTTACATTCCCACCAGCAGTGGAGGAGTGGTCCCCTTTCTCCACAACATCTCCTGCATGTGTTGTCTCTTGAGTTTTTGATCTTAGCCATTCTGATGAGTGTAAGGTGAAATCTTAGGGTTGTTTTGATTTGCATTTCCCTGATGGCTAATGAGGTTGAGCATTCTTTTTTTTTTTAATTTTATTTTTTTTCTTATCAGTTACATTTTATTAACTCTGTATCCCAGCCTTGTCCCGCTCCCTCATTCCTTCCCAATCCCACTCTCCCTCCCTTATCTCCACCGTGCCCCTTTCCAAGTCCACTGATGGGGGGGACTTCCTGAGGTTGAGCATTTCTTTAAGTGTTTCTCGGCCATTCGACATTCCTCTGCAGAGAATTCTCTGTTTAGCTCTGTGAGCTATCCCAGAAGCAGAAAGATACACACGGTATATACTCACTCATATAGACATATAATATAGGATAAACCTACTAAAATCTGTACACCTAAAGAAACTAATCAAGAGGGAGGACTCCTGCTAAAATGCTCTATTCCTATCCAGAAAGGCAAAGAGGCTGGACATCAGAAGAAGGAGAGAAGAGGGAACAAGTCAGGAGCCCGACATAGAGGACCCCTGAAAAGCTCTGCCCTGCAGACTATCAATGTATATGCTGAGACTTATGGGCAACCTTTGGGCAGAGTGCAGGGAATCTTATGAAAGAAGCGGGAAACAGTAAGATCTGGAGAGGACAGGAACTCCACAAGGAGAACAACAGAACCAAAAAATCTGAGCACAGGGGTCTTTCCTGAGACTGATACTCCAACCAAGGACTATGCATGGAGATAACCTAAGACCCCTGCACAGATGTAGCCCATGGTAGTTCAGTATCCAAGTGGGTTCCATTGTAATAGGAACAAGAACTGTCTCTGACATGAACTGATTGGCCTGCTCTTTAATTACCTCCCCCTAAGGGGGAAGCAGCATTACCAGGCCACAAAAGAAGACAATGCAGCCACTCCTGATGAGACCTAATTGACTAGGATCAGAAGGAAGGAAAAGAAGACCTCCCCTATCTGTGGACTTTTGGAGGGGCATGCATGCAGAGGGTGAAGGAAGGGAGGGATTGGGATGGGAGGAGGGAGAGAACCACAGGGGGGATACAAAGTGAATAAAGTGTAATTAATAAAGAAAAAACTAAAAAAAAAAGAAAGAAGAAAAGAATAAGGTAAAACACAACTAGATGAGTGAATAGTATCATACCAGGAGACACAGATGACTCACTTAGTGTTTTTGCAGTAAGGATTTATTGAAAGCCTCCTACATTTCAGGAATTGTGTTATCCTATAAAAATAATTGTAGGCAACATAGCGTGGTTCTTGTACTTATGGAGCATACAGATTCACAGCAAAAGATAGATTTTAATCGGTTACATTAAGGGCTAAATAATTATATGACAGGCATGACTCTGTATATTAGTAGAGCAGCAGCTCTCAACCTGTAGGTCATAACCTCTTTGTGGTTTGCATATCAAATATTCTACATATCAGATATTACATTATGATTCATAACAGTAGCAAAGTTACAGTTATAAAGCAGCAATAAAATATTTTTTATGATTGGGGCCACCATAACATGAAGAGCTATATTAAAGAATCAAAGCATTAAGAAAGTTGAGAACCCCTGTTAGAGAGAAACAGAACCAATAGAATGAATATATATTGTGAAAAGGAATTTATGAAATTGGCTTATGTGACTTGGGCCAGTTATTCCAACAAAGGTTGTCTGAATTTGAGCAAGGCAGCCTTCCACTGTCACAGGCAGGAACTGATCCTGCTATCATACCTGCGTCAGGATGGTATTCCTGAACTGTAAACCAAAATAACCCTTTCCTCCCATAAGTTGAATCTTGACAGGAATTTGGTAATAGCCATGAGAAAATAAATCCCTTTATTTCTTTTCTTTTAATTAAGAAAATCTACATATTTGGTGTTAGAAATATTAGGAGTGAAAAATTACAGAAGTAAAGTGACCTATATGGTGGATAAATTTCTCCATTTAACTTGAAGTAGTAAAATAACTGCCTTGAAGTAGATCATGAAAAAAATTAATTATACAGTAAGATTCTAATACCTTTCTCATGTCCTAGTTTATCAGACTGGTAGGACAGTCAATGTAAAAGAATATTAATAATACCTCTGCCACATTCCACCTCCTATTCCCTATCCCACTCAACACTATACAGAATTGTAGAGCTTTTAATCAACCTTTTCCCCGGATTCTTTTTTATAACATATGATCATATGTAAAAATGGTATAACCCGTTGCCATTAAGATCTTCTGAGGATGGGTGATCTCATGCTTGTTTTTAAACTTGGTGAATTGGGAGGGCTTCTAGATAATTCTAGTAGAGATATCATGTGAGCATTTGCACCAGTGACACAGGCAGACCATGAAATCAAGTTGGAAGGCTTTATATACAAAGGTATTTAAAGACTTTGAGTTTGTCTATGCATAATATGTAATGGGAAGAAAATAAGCTTTTTTTCTTTTCTTTACAAAAAGATTGCTGTCTTAGTTAGGGTTTCTATTGCTGTGATAAAACACCATGACCATAGTCAACCTGAGGAACAAAGGGTTTATTTCTTTTATACTTCTACATCATGGCCAGTCACTGAAGGAATTCAGGGCAGAAATTCAAGTCAGGAACCTGGAGGCAGGAACTGATGGAGAGGCCTTGCAAGGGTGCTGCTTACTGGCTTGCTTTCTCTGGCTTGCTCAGCCTACTTTCTTATAGCACCCAGGCCCACCAGCCCAGGGGTGATACTTCCCACATCAATCATTTATTAACAAAATTCACCACAGGCTTGCCCACAAGCCAATATTAATTCTCAAGAGAGGTTTCCTCATCTCAGTTGCCTGTACCTTTTGTCAATTTATGAAGAAACTAACCAGCACAGATACTGAAAACAGTAAAAAAGGCACAGTTGTGCTATCACACAGAATAGAGGAAGAGAAATAGGAACTAAAGGAAGAGAGTGTTCCCCAACAAAGTAAGAAGTAAATAATGCCAAGTATTGCCTTAATAATCAAATAAGAAAAACAGAAAACTTTCCCATTGGCTTTTCTAACATGGTTGACATAGTGAAATGATGAATGGTGAAGAAAGAAAACAGTTTGAGACCAAGAAGTGACTAGGATGTTAACAAATTTTGGCTTTAAGAAAGAATGAGAAAGAAAGAAAGAAAGAAAGAAAGAAAGAAAGAAAGAAAGAAAGAAAGAAAGAAAGAAAGAAAGAAAGAAAGAAAGAAAGGAAGGAAGGAAGGAAGGAAGGAAGGAAGGAAGGAAGGAAGGAAGGAAGGAAAGAAAGATACAAGGTCTGGTGGTGCACACCTTTAATCCTAGCACTTACGGAGGCAGAGGCCTATAGATCTCTGTGAGCTCAAGGCCAGCCTGGTCTACAAAGTGAGTCCAGGAGAGCCAAGGCTACACAGAGAAACCCTGTCTCAAGAAATAAAATTTAAAAAAGAGGAGGAGGAGGAGCAGGAAGAGGAAAGATAAGGTGGTCCTTGGGAAAGTATGTAGAATCTAAGTAAATCTTTTGTTCAAAGATAGACAAGTGGGTGCTCCAGGGAGAAAAGGAGCTCTTCTTACACTGATGACTATGCAGAAGACCCCTCTCTGTTAGGCCCACAAAAATAAATGTTATTTTGCAGTATGATGTCAATTAAGTGACATAAAAAAAAAAAAACCTCAATAGATACCAGATAACTGAGCAGGAGGTAAGAAAGAAGGTATGAGCACCATGGAGAGGTTGGTTAGAAGAAATCATCCTATATGATACTGTGCTTTTATATTTGTCAAAGCTCATAAATTACACAAGATAGAGAATCCTAATTTATCACTGTCAATGAATGGATTGTAACAAATGTGCCACATATTTACCAGTACTGAACACTAGAGAAGAACAAGATATATAGAAAGTTCTCATATATCCCTACTTTGTGGGAATTCTTAGATAAACCTAAAACTGCTGTTTAAAAAAAAAAAGGCACAGCCTACCTAAAAAAAAAAAATCCTTTGCCAAAGGGCTTGTGAAAGTTATTGGTATTGTGTCCTTCCAGTGTTTTCTCTTTCACTTTGATTTAGTTTGTTCAATCTATTTTGTTGTCACATCTGTAGCCCAAAACCTTTGGAGATCATTTTTAGAGAAAAAAAAATGGCAGAAAAGAAAAGCATGTTGGCTGTTTTGTGTCTCATTGACACAGGAAGAGGGAACTTTAGCTGAGAAAATGCCCCACCAGATTGGCCTACGGAAAGCCTGTGGTACATTTTCTTAATGGCTGATTCATGTGGGAGGACCCAGTTCACTGGGGCAGTACCACTCAGGGTTGGTGGTCCCGGGTGTTATAAGAAATCAGAGTTAGCAAGGCAGTAAGCAGCACTCCTTCAGTCCTCTGCATCAGCTCCTGACTCCAGGTTCCAGCTTCTTAACTGCTCTGTAGAATTGTAAGCTGAAATAAACCCTTTCCTCTTCAAGTTACTTTTGCTCATGATTTTTATCATAGCAATAGAATAGTAAGAATGAAAGCAGGTTTTCCAACTCTGTCTAAAACCAAAATGCAGTAGCACTGAGCCTATTCTGTAACATCAAAACAACAGTCACAAAAATTCCCTTTCTCTGATACCTGTTCAACCAGCTCCACAAGGACACACAGTGAAGAAGTTCTAGTAAGTACTGTAGGCAGCAGATTCAGGAGCACAATGAGCTCTGGGCATATGCCAAAGACAACCAGTCAGCCACATAGCCTGTCTCTCAAAATCTCTGCAAGCAATGATTGCCTGGACATATGTGGGCTTACTGTTGGATTACTCTCTGTTGGGTTACTCTATACTTTGCAGTCCTTTGGGCAAACCATTTAAGTTGAAGCCACATGGTGTTATGTGATCCACTACCACAACTGCTATAGGGCCTCTCTATTTCACTGATGCAGCCCTACATAGAGATGGTAGGTAGGAAGCAGCAGCAGAATCCTCCATACATCTAGCTCTTCTTCCATATCCTAAAGCCAAATCTCAAAGGTAAGATAAATCAATATTTAATGACATATCTAGAACACTGTACCCCAAAATGTACAAAATGTATCTCTAAGTAATTTTATAGAAAATAAACAGTATACTTTCATACTTCCTCCACCTTTTTCACTGTATGTTTCAACAACTCATGATGAGAAATCTTGAAAGCCTTAGTAATTAGTTATTTCACTCAGATGTGCATTTGAATTATTCAAGAGAAACTATATTTCCACTAAAAGGTGAAGTAAAATACCCTTCCTCCTTTCTCTGTGCTTATTGTTACAGAGGCAGAAACAGTTAGGTACCCAAATTAACACATTTTCTTCTACAGATTTAAGATTGTTAACTCCTCCTTTAATGATGGTCTATGCATATTGCAGTTTGACAGTTTATTTCAGATATATAAGCTTGTGGCAAAATCAACTGTTTTTTTTTTTTTTAATTCCAACATCCATTCTCTAATTCCTTTAAAGAAAAACATATTATTTATGTTATTTCATTTGGGGATGCAGTTGACACCTGTTAATTTCACGATTAGATTCTGATCAATATGGCAGGAATGGTGTGTGTGTGTGTGTGTGTGTGTGTGTGTGTATGTGTGTGTGTGTGTGTGTAAGACACACAGAGAGAGAGACAGACAGAAAGAGAAACACAGTGAGACAGAAAGAGAAAAACAGAGACCTGAAAGTCTAAAACATTCTGTTTTGCGAACAATGTATATGATAGCTATAGTTTACATGATCATCTTGAACCATAAGGTGATAGTTTAAGAATAACAAAGTACAGGCACCTTTGGAGATTGCTCCATATATTAAGCGGTGTGCAAGATGAGGGCTTGAATTCAGATCCCTAGCACTCATGTGAAACTCAAGAATGGTGACATGTGTCTTTAAGCTGGGACTTGAAAGAGACAAGCAAATACTAGGTGGCTTGCTGGACAGCCAGTGTCACATACTGTCCTAAATAATAAGGTGCAGTGATAAAAGAAGATACTTGAAATTGACCTCTGGCCTCTACACTTGCTCACAAGCTCACCTGCACATAGGAATGAATATACCAAATGCACACACGCACGCACACTTACTTGCTGGGAGAGAGGGGAGAGTGAGAGCAAGCAAAGCATGAAGAAACTCAGTCTTTTCTGTTATTTGGAGACAGTCTAATTCTAAAGAATATGTCAGCTCTATTACATTCCATGTTTAGAGAACCATTAAGTATCTGGAATGTTCCTACTGTTTCCTATTATTTGTGTGGCAGAATTAATTTTTCTTTAAAAAAGAAATTCTTTCAAATATACTTTGACCATTTCCTTAGGTTATTTTTTTCCAAATAAAAGGAAACATTGTGTCACATTATTTCTGGCATCATACTTATCAGAAAGGACAAGGTTGAAGGGATGGTGGTTAACAGAGAAACTCACAACTGGTCAGAGTACAAAGAATAGGTGTCAATGGAATGCTTAGCCACAGATGGAACATTTATATAACGCTCTAGGCTCAGAGACCATTACAGAAATGGAGGCAAAGAAGTTCATAAGAGGGGATGAAGAGATGGCTCGGCTCAGAGATTAAGAGCACCAGCTGCTCTAACAAAGGTCCTGAGTTGCATTTCCCAGCAACCACATGGTGGCTCACAACCATCAATAATGAGATCTGGTGTCCTCTTTTGACAAGCAAGCATGCATGCAAGGCAGAATACTGTATAAATAATAAAAATAAATAAATAAGTAAATCTTTAAAAAACAGTTCATAAGAGCCATATTTGAGGGAGGACAGAAGCTAAACAGTATCTTCTAAACATGACAGGACTGCCGCACTCATGAACTCACAGCAGCTGTGGTTGCCTGTAAAAGATCATGCCAACCAGCATTCTAATCTAGAGGGAGGAGGGGATCACCAGCCTCCACACAGAGCTGAGGAGCTACTGGGACAGGTTTGGCTTCTGGGAGAATCATGTGCTTATAAGGTTGGGGTCCCTGCTAGTTGACAATGCTTCAGTGGATGACTATATAGCCAGGAAGTATATGGGCAGCACGAATCGGAGTCAATGAACTACTAAAAAGAAAAGGGGAACACTAATTTGAGATGTTACAGTGGTTGATGTGGATTTGGAAGAAGTTGTGAGTGAATATGATAAAAATACATGGTATGAAAATTTTCAAGAAATAACATTTTTTCAAAGAAAGATCAATTTCGGGGCACTCAGCAATATGCAAGCATAAAGCTAAATTTTTTGTTTTGTATTTTGAAACGTGTACAGTGGTATCTTAAAATGGATTTTTTATGGCTAATTCCTACTGAATCCTTTGTATATTGTTTCATAATTTCAGTCAAATTAGAAAGGAGGATCCCTAATAGAGCAGAGCCAAATTCAATACATCTTTAATTTTCCTATTATATTTGTAACATATTGCAAATACTAAATATGATATGATTTATGGACTTAATAAAAAACTATTTTTTCATAGTTTTGTAGATAAACAAACTAGGTGGAGCACTATGTCTCCATCTCATGCTCTCCTTGAAGCTGGCACTCATGACATTGGTGGGGATTGTGGTATCATCTAAAGGATATACTGAAAGTAAATTTGCTTCCACAATCATTATGTGATTGATAGAAGGACTCAGTAAAGCTTGGAAATGTATTAAACTGAAGTCTCATTGGCTCCTGGCTAAAGGCTGCACTAAGTCAGTTTGTCTCGGTAAACATGCAAGAAAGAGAGTAAAATGAAAAGTATGTAACCTAATCCCATGAGTTTTACAAAATTCTGTTTGTAGGAAACAGTCATCAGATGCAGTTGAAACTCATGGAGTGGGTATGCTGTGTAAAACCTAATCCACAATGGGAAGGCCCAGAAGATATGGCCTTCACTAATCATATAAGATGCAAAATAGGGACAAGGACATCAGCACATCAGAAGAGCTTTGTTGGTGCCTTTTTTTTTTTGTGCCAGACCTAGGGTTGGAGACACTGCTGTTCAGTGGTATCAACTAAGTGCCATGAGTTTAATTTAGCCACGAGGTAGCAGGAGCCAGGTGGCAGCAATAAATTGCAAAAGGTAAGGTGATCATAGTTATCATAGTGGGCAGCATGGTCAATGCAATGTGAAGATACTTGTGTCCCATGTATATGATCATCAAAAGATGACTTAAGCAAAGGAATTCAATAATAAAATGGATAGGATGACCCCTTCTGTGAACATCAATTCAGACAATATCAGTAGTTACCATATTTAAGACACTGAAAGAATGTCCTTCAAGGGGTCACCTATTCTAAAATCTATAATTTATTTGTGGTTGTACAAGGTGTAGTTGTATCATGTTAGGCATAATTATGATCTGGTTAAATATGAAATGAATTTGCAGTTGTACATGGGCTACCTGTACATATCATGTTAGGCATAACTCTGACCTGACCATTGTTTTCATTTGGACATAAGGCGTGACATAAAATATAAGATTGTGTATCAAGCTGACAAAGGACTTTTAATGGCTATTCTTGGTTGCCAACTTGACTACATGTGGGACGAACTAAAACCAAAGTGTCTGGGTATACCTGTGAGGTATTTTTTTCTTCATTAAACTATTTGAAGTGTGACGACCCAATTCTATCCAGATTTTTTGAGATGAGAAGACACACCTTTAATCTGATCATACCTTTCTTGTGGCGACCTATATAAAGGACATGGAAGAAGAAAGCTTGCTTATTTTCCTTCTAAGAGCCACACTAAGACCTTTCAGTCATGTATTATAATAACCACGAGAAGTAATTTCCTTTCAAGAGCTAACAATTTAAATAAACTTTAAATATCTTCCTAATTCATTTTATCTATACTACTGTTTATTTGGTTCACATAGTATATTGAATAAATGTGAATGTCTAAGCTCCATCTCAGCTGAGTTAAGGCTGGTATACTGGAATATGCAGCTATCTCACTGCCCTTGCCTGACATAGCACAGCAATTCTCAACTCCCCTTCCAAGCAGATACCTCCATTAACCTAGCAGCTCAAGCTGAAAACCCTGGCTTATACTTGAATCTTGTTGCACACACTTCATTAAGAACCCCTTTTAGATGTAATAAACTAGACAGAATCCTTCTTTTCATTATTATGACCTAATATCCCAACATCCTATTTTCTGCTCTAAAAGCCTACATTCCATTTACTTATGTCTCCAGTTTATTTTCTAGAGGGAGTAAAATTTTTTTAAGTATAATAATATCAGTCCTCAACTTAAAAACTCTAGTGACTTTTCTACTTTAATGGGAACGAACATCAAAAGCCTCAGTCACCTAAAGAACCTGATAGTCTTCTTTTCAAGCACTTATTTTTAGATTTTTTTTCATCTGTGCATGTGGACACACATATGATGGTACACACATAGAGGTCAGAGGACAATTTTGTGGTGTCAGTTCTTTGCCTCTCCCTTTACATGGGATCTGGGGATTGAACGCAGGTTGCTCTACTACTTGGACCATCATGCTTATCCCCAATTAAAAAAAAATCTCATCATACCACCTCATGTATTTCTCACTACTGTTGCTAACTGTTTAGTTATATTGATCTTGCTGCTGCTTTTCTAATATTTCAAGAATCCTCCCAAACCAAAGACTTAATTTCCTCTGCCTGGACTATATTTCCCTAATGCACATGGCTCATTAATTTTATTCACATTTTTGTTCAAAAAGCATTTCATCATGGAGGTTATTTCTGCTTTCCCTAAAAAAAATCGCTGTTATTAGTTTCTGTCACTTTGACAAGACCACAAGTTGTATAAATACATCATGTACATGACCCTGTTTTTGTATTAAAATAACATTTGCGTTGGTACACTGAGTAAAGCAAATTGGCTCTGTACTTCAGGTAATCCTCATCCAATAAAGATGACAAATAGAAAATAAAGGATGAACCTTCTGGCAGCAAGAGACCATCCTGAAGTGACTTTGGTGGGGATAATAGTCATCCTTTTTCTCCCTGTTTTAACTAACATGGCTTTCTTGGGCCAGCATTTGGACTGGAACAACATGAATTCTGTTGTTTCTCTATCTAGCTTCTATATTAGACAGCTGGTTAGATATTAGAGGCTTGGAGGACATTTAGGTTGGACAACTTCTTTTTTGTTGTTGTTTTGTTTTTTTGAGACAGGGTTTCTCTGTGTAGAGTTGGCTGCATTCACTTTGTAGACCAGGCTGGCCTCGAACTCAGAGAGATCTGCCTGCTTCTGCCTCTTGAGTACTGGGATTACAGGTGTGCACCACCACACCTGCCTGGACAACTTCATAGTCAACTGCTTGAAAAAAAAAAAAAAAAAAACAGAAAAACTGAATATCAGAATTGTAATAGTTGTCAGAAAAGCTGGAACTGAGTCATATTTCAGGCCCTGGTAGGTGCCAGGACCTCTAAATCTTATGAGATTACTGATAAGGAAAGATGTATCATTTCCTCTCTTGTAAGACATAATCTGTGGTGGTTTGAATGGAAATGGTCCTTATAGGCTCATGTTGGTTTCCAGTTGGTAGAATTGTTTGGGAAAGACTAGGAGATACTTTAAGACTTCAAAAGATCTTTCCTTTCCACCCCTCCCCAATGTGTAGCCTCTGCTTCCTGGGATTTAATAGGAAAGTGTGCTCCAGGTGCTGCTACAGCCCACTTGTCTGCTGCTTGTTGCCCATGTTGCCAACCATGATGGCCTCTAACCTTCTGAACCCATAAAGTTAAGGAAATATTTCCTTTTATCAGTTGCCTTGTTAATGGTGTTTCATCTCAGCAATGGAAAAGTAACTAAATACATAACCTAAACAGGCTTAACAGATACCAGGACAGGATACTCAGCTTCTTAAACCGTGTATCAAGGACCTGGTCTCCTTGGCTATTGTTTGTCCTTGCCCCATAATTATATACTTTAAACTAACTGTGTCTATCTTTGGTACTATATTCGGTGTGTCTCATATAAATTCTTTTAATGGAGAACACAAGGGCCAGGGAGACAGAGAGAATCCAGACCACAATCCTGGTGACATGATGTTAACTCAGACTGGTTGTTCTGTGTGACGCCTGTTGGCCAACTATAGACCACTGGAACTTCTCAAATCTTCATAAAAACCACATAAGCCAACCCCTTATATTTATTTACACACACACACACACACACACACACACACACACACACACACACACA
>NW_026590365.1:782369-784505 GCF_907164565.1 Psammomys obesus
ACACACACACACACACACACACACACACACACACACACACACACACACTACTATCCCTCCCCCGAAACCTATCGCTTTTTCTCTTGAGAACCCCCAATACATTTTCATTTGTTGCTTCAATAGATTATCAGGAATTTGGTGGCTTGAGGTAATAGAAATTTATTATAGTTCTGGCAGTCAGAAGAATGACATGTTTCACAGGTCTGAACTCCAGATGTTTATGGTGGTAGGTCCTAAGCCCGTTGCAGAATTCACTTTATCCCTCTATCAGTTTCTAGTGGCTCCACACATTTCTTGGCTTGTGGTTACCCGCTTCCAGTTTTAAACCCCACAAACGTGATTTGAGCCATTCTCAGTCACTCTTGATATGGATTGTCCTGCCTTCCTGTTATAAATTTAAACAGCCCTTATGTGTTAATGTTACATGGATCATCTAAGAAAATCTCATCTCTTTAAGGACAGCTGATCAGCGGCTTTAATTATGTATGTAATTTTAATTTCTCCTTGCTACATGACATACTGACAAATTCAAAGAATTAGGTTGGAATAACTATTCTGCCTACCTCAATGTCTTCCAATATTGTTTTAATCTTCTTCATAGTAATTTGGTCTCCCAGTATAACATACTTAATTGGTTATTGTCTATCTCCATGAATCAAAGGATTTGTTTTGTTCACTCCTGTGTCTCTGAAGATATTATTTGAACCATATATCTTCTGATTAAAATTATAAGGCTTACAACTAAGTTAGTGAGAAATTAGTGTTCTTGTTTTAATGCTGAGCCCTGATGTTTAAGTAGGGAATCATAAGCTGTGTTTGTATTGTTTTTGGAGACCTAAAATGGTTACACATTGTTCCTCCTCTTTTTTTTTTATTTGAGACAGGGTTTCTCTGTGTAGCCTTGACTGTTCTGGACTCACTTTGTAGACCAGGCTGGCCTTGAACTCACATCGATCCAACTACGTCTGCCTCTCCAAGTGCTGGGACTACAAATGTGCACTACCTGGCTGTTCCTCTTCTTTTAAAAGGCTCCAGTAAAGTGGAGACTATAATCCTTCATGGTAGCAGTTTTGCTTAGGTATATATGACCTAAGCCCTTGAAGCTCTAAACCCTCGATGCTCTAGAGTTTTTCCTTTTTGGTTTCCTGTTCACTATTTTACATCTTTTATTTTGGAAGTTTTGTTTTGTTTCTTTTCTTTTTTTGCTTTCTTGTTTGTTTTTCAAGACAGGGTTTCTCTGTTTTGCTGTCCTAAAACTCACTATGTTGACCAGACTGGTCTTGAACTTATAGAGAACCATCTACCTTTGCCTCCCCAGTGGAGTGCAGGGATTAAAGGTACGAGCTATCACTGCTCTGTGGGAGTTTTGTAATCTGTTCGGCAAAGCCCCAAGGAAAATGGAGTGAGAAAGATTTGCTTTACTATTGTTATAAAACAGATACAGAGGTAGGCTAATAGACAAGTTGCATACTTGAAGGCATAAATTTATATGGAAGGCCATATAAATTTAGGTATGTGAATGAGTTGTGTATTAGACAACCAGAGTTCAATGCTCAGCTTCTCCAATAGTATATAACTGTTCTTAAATTTATTTTCTTTTTCTTTTCTTTTTTTTTTTTCTTTTTTTGGTTTTCTGAGACACAGTTTCTCTGTGTAGCCTTGGCTGTTCTGGACTCCCATAGTAGACCTGGCTGGCCTTGAACTCACAGAGATCCATCTGCCTCAGCCACCCCTGAGGGATTACAAGCGTGCACACCAGGCCCGGCTGTTCTTAAGTTTCTTAAACAGTTTTCTACCTTGCAAAGTGAAATGGTCATAAGAGGTCTTATTTCATAGAATTCTCTTAAAAACCAAAATGAGATATTCTTTATAACACACAACTTCACACTTAAGTAGAGGTAACACTGTGTTTATTTGGCAACCTGGCTAACCCTTCACACTTTATAGCGTCAGTAAACTGATAGAAATTTAAAAAAGGAAAAAAAAAAAAAGAAGACAGGTCAGTAAGAATCAGTACCCACTCTCTCCTTATGTTAATGACTATTTCATTTGTAAAAAATTACTTGTGAAATAGAAACTTCCAAATTATTTATTATTATTATTATTATTATTATTATTATTATTATTATTATTATT
>NW_026590365.1:784515-888791 GCF_907164565.1 Psammomys obesus
ATTATTATTATTATTATTATTATTATTATTATTATTATTATTATTATCTAAAACATTGCTGTTTGATTTCAAACTTGATGGTCATTTTGCGAACCAGTGGTGTGAAACTTTTTTTTTTCTTTGTATAATGCCCGGTAAACATTTTTTTTTTCACAACTACTCCCACATCTACATTTCTTCTTTTCCCTAAAGCAATGGTTTCCAAAATGTAGTCCCTGGATGAGTAGGTTCAGCTTCCGCATCATGAGGCCCATCCAAGACCTATTGAATGGAGCTTTCAAGGCGGGTTTGGGACAGCAATCTATGTTTTGAAATTTTTATTTGAAGTTTACATGAGTGTTTTGCCTGCATACACGTATATACACCACATGTGTGACTGGGGAATGCAGATGTCAAGAAAGGGGTACTGGATCTTCTGGCACTTGATTTACAAATGGTTGCAAAACACCACATGGTTACTGGTACCAAACCGGGGTCCTCTACAAGAGCAGTGGGTGCTCTTAACTTCTGAAGCACATTAGCCCCCTAAGAATGCTTTTTAACAAGCTATCTCTAAGCGATTGTGATATATGCCATAGTTTGAGAACCTCTGCCCCATCCTACTCACATAGTAGTATAAAAAGCAACACTTCACTGTGTCATTTTCACATCTCTACATTTTATTTTTATCCACATTTCCATATGCATACTTTGATTGTCTATCTACCTATTTAAAGAAAGCTTTCATATATTCCTTCAAAATTCTATCCTAAACACTAAAGATGAGAACAGGTCACATCATGACTCACAACAGGCACAGAACAGACCATTTGGTCTTTTCATTTTCCTACATACTAATGGGAAAGAGAGTCTGGAATATCTACCTGAAAAAGATTTATTCTATGCATTAATAAAGCTTCTAAAATTACTCTCATAAAGTTCTTTTGAGTCTATGTAACATAAAACATGCTGCTTAAAAACATGTTATTTTCAGCTTAATAAAAACTAATTATTTCTCAACTGGAAAAAATAAACCTAGACAGAGGAAGATGATGCTAGAAGATATTTCTTTCTCTTTTTTTCTTACATTATTTCTTAATTTTTTCTGAGTCAATATCTTTTTACGTAACCTAAAGGCTTACATCATCACACCGAACACTGGAAGACATTTTATAGCATGAAGAACAGGAACAATGAGCTAAGTCTACGGGGTTTATGCATTCCCTAAACATGTGCCTATGCTATGTGTTCTGTTATCATATCAGTGAAAACCAAAAACATTAGAGGCTACAGCAATTCTAATTAATGTTTTAAGGTCCATGACACTTGGGGTTACAGAATATATAAATAAAATAGCAACCGCTGCTGGACCTCAAAATCGTTAGTCTCATAAATCTTACTTTCCTCCAGATTTTATTCATTCATTCCCTAGTTGCTTCGTAGACTACTTTTAATCTTTTAACATTTCATTTATTCAGTGTGTCTCTCTGTGTATATGCTTATATATGTGAGCACATGTGTAAAGATCACAGGACAACCTGTAGAAAACAGTGTTCACATTCCACCATATAGTTTTTGGAAATCAACCTTTGCTTGTCTGGCCTGGTGGTGAAGGCTTTTACCACTGAGCCATCTCACCAGCACTGGAGATTTTCAATCCAGATCAGGCCTGGATTAGGCTCGGATTACTGATCTACCTTCTCCAACTGCAGTCAGTCCATGCACTATAGATAAATTAATTTTTAAACACTGAATTGACATACTTATCTTGTTCAGTGGGTTCTTGTGTTTTTCTTTTTTACTGTAAAATTTAGATATCATAGATATCAGACATTTAAAGTCTTCCCTGGAACTTGAGGCTAAAATCTGGCTCCATTCTTTAATAAACTTTATTTTATACTTTTCCCTAATAAGCAAATTATACTCTATTAGAATAAGTGAAACTTATTCTTAGTGCAAAGTTAAGATATAAGAAAAAGAAACACAGACACTGAAATCCCTAACAGCACAAGTTTATTTAAAATTGAAGTTAAGGAATATACATATATGTATATCTGGATATACATATATATATATATAGGTTTGTTTTTTGTTTTTTTTTTTGAGACAAGATCTTGACATATATCCCTGGCTGGCCTGGACCTCCCTATGCAGACAGGCTGACCTCAAACTTGCAGTAATCCTCTTGCCTCTGCTTCCCAAATGCTAGGACTACAGGCATGAGCTATATTGTCTGGCTGAGTTACGGAATATTTTTAATTCATGCTGAGAAAACAGTAATACTTCAAACTTACATGTATATATTTGATAATGAATACAAGAGAGTGCTGGGAAGGACTTTGACATACACAACTATTAGAAGCAGGTTATCAGAGCACTTAAAACATCATTAGAGTAATGTTATCAGAACAGTTAACATATATCACCTATGTATACATTACACCAAATTCATGAACACCTCATTTCCTAACTTCTCAAGCTATTTCAATAAATAGCATTCAAAGTTAAACATTAGGACTGGGGAGCAGAGAAGAAAGACATAAGTGGTAAGATCACATTATTTCAGAGCCTACATATATGAATACAACAATAAAATTAAGAAACAGTGTTTCAATTTTTTGTGTGAAACAATATTCTGCAATGTTTAGCGCATGAGAAGACACTGTTTTGGTCCATCCACTCTCTCCAGCTTTTCAAAGTGTTTTCTGGCATTGCGGATGTTGATCAGAGTAGCTGCAGAAGCTGAGGGTGGGGTAGGGAGACACCCAACAGAGTAAGAAGGGCAGTCAAAGGAATGTCTGTCTAGTAAAAGCAAATAAATTAAAAGATTCAAATCCTTCAATGTATGCCAGAATACAGAAGCAGGAAGCCTCACGCTATCAAGGTTTAATATTTCTAAAGCAGATTTGCACATATCCTAAACATAAAATTTCACAATCTTTTGGTTTGAAACTAATAAAATAAACCTCAATATTTGATGTTACCTTTAAATATTAACCTAAAATAGATAAAACCAGAAGAGAGATACGTTAAACACATGGGAATATTCTGGAAATACTATGAGAATCTTTAGTCTAATGGTTGTAGCAGATATGGCTTCCATGATATGGCAATATAAACACTGCCCCTTAATGCCCACAACAGAAATATGTGGCTGTGGAACATGTAGTGATCTACAATATGGTTCAGCTTTTAATAACTTAAAGGTTACATGGCTAGTCTTTTAAAAGTTAAGGGTTCTGTGTTCTCATTTCTTTAAAACTTCACAATTTAGTAATCTGCTTTCTTAAGCTTTCCTGAAGAAAAATATAATGCCTGATAAAAATATTTTCAGCCCCAAAATGTATGCCTATTAAATAAAATTCAACATTAATACTACAACCACTACTAATTTCTTTAACTGTAGCTTTATATGTATGTATGTATGTATGTATGTTTATATATTATATATTACTTATGTATAATATATGCTTTAACATGCCTACCATTTTTAAGTGTACAGTTCAGTGAGAGTACATAACTTCGTGTTATTGTGCAAATAGCCCCACTATAAAATAATTTTAAAATATCTAATAAAGTACTACCTCTATGGCATTAAAAAATATATATGAATTTGAAACTATGTCAGCCAAGTTCAAACTTACGAATGGATGGATCAGACATCACGACCATGACATAAGTGTTAGATGTAAATATGTCAATGAAGGCAGCAAAGTTAGAGTTTCTCACTTCCATGCTCTGCAAAGAGGCAGCCAGCTTGCTATGGGAGAAAGGAAATGATGGTTAAAGAAAAGACCAAAATAAGTTGTTCTTTATTATATTAGACATTTTTATAGAACTGTATTTCAATTCATCACATTTTAAATTTCCAAAGAAACCGTACTGATAACTTAACTTATTTAAAGAGTTACTAGGAAATAAGATATGGACTGATGTAGACTCAGAAGTGAAAATGGGCTTGAATCTAGACACATATTAAAAAAATGTTACCAAAGATTTTCTAATAGTTCTTATAATTAAAATATAAAGTAATAGGTTTTATTATGACATTTTACTCTCTCTGTCTCTCATTTTGTTTTCATTTGTCCACACTCTCCCAGAATCTTCTTCCCTCAATACTGCTAGTACCCTTATGCCTGAAATAGTGCACCTATCTGTTTTCATGTCACGTGCATCACATTTCCCTGTCTTCTCCCTAATTAAACTTAAGATATCTTTCTACTCTCTCATGGTTCCATTTCTTAGTTTTATAATCTGCACAGAAAGACACAAATTTTCCTGATGAGAACTGATAAGCTAGAGGCAGATGGAAGGGGAGGAGGTCCTCCCCTATTAGTGAACTGGGGTAGGGGCATAGGAGGAGAAGAGAGAGGGAGGGTGGGCTTGGGAGGGGACAAGGGAGAGTGCTACAGCTGGGATACAAAGTGAATAAACTGTAATTAATAAAAATAAATAAATAAATTTGAAAAAAGAAAAAACGACACAAATAAGAGAAAATATGGTATTTGTTTTAAGTAGCTCATTTAACTTAACATAGTATTTCCAGTTCCATTTATTTTCCTGCAAACTTTATAATTTTCCTTTTCCTAATGATAAATAATATTCTATACTGCATATGCATAAAGTCTTCATTATCCTTGAATCTGTTGATGGGCACCAAGAATGGATCTTTTATGAAGATACTGTTAATAGATCAGCAATAACATGAATATGTAAGTATGTCTGGAGATTAGTAGTTCTTAACCTTCCTACTTCTGTAACACTTATGTGTAGTTACCACCAAATATAAAACTATTTCATTGCTACTTCATAACTGTAATTTTGCTACTGTTATAAATTGTAATGTAAATATCTGATAAGCAGATTACCTGACATGCAACCACCAAGTAGGTCATGACCCACAGGTTGAGAACCACTAGTCTATACTATTCTATTAATCAACATATCTGCTTTATGTTGGTATCACATAATTTTTGTCATTATGTCTCTGAGGTACAATTTGAGATTAAGAATTGTGATACCTGAAGCACTGATCATTTTGCTTGGGACTGCTTTGGATATTCAGGATTATGAGATTAGATATGAATTCTAGACTTGGTTTATAGTTCTGTGAAGACTATAATTTGAATTTTGATGGAAACTGCAATAAATCTTTGTGTTGCTTACAATATTAACATTACCAATTTATGAGCATGAGAGGTACTTCCATCTACTAGAGTTTTCTTCAGTCTTCTATTTTTTTTTTAAATTTAAAAAACTAAAGTCCAAGTGGATCAAAGACCCCAACATAAAACCAGACACATTAAATCGGTTAGAAGAAAAAGTGGGGAAGAGCCTTGAACTCATTGGTACAGGACACAACTTCCTGAACAGAACACCAACAGCATAGGCTTTAAGAGCAACAATCAATAAATGGGACCTCATGAAACTGAAAAGCTTCTGTAAAGCAAAGGACACCATCATCAAAACAAAATGAATGCCTATAGATTGGGAAAGAATCTTCATCAACCCTCTATCTGACAGAGGGCTAATATCCTGTATATATAAAGAACTAAAGAAGCTGAAAAGCAACAAATCAAGCAATCCAATTTAAAAATGGGGCACAGAGCTAAAAAGAGAATTCTCCATAGAGGAATCTCGAATGGCAGAGAAACACTTAAAGAAATGCTCAACATAATTAGCCATCAGGGAAATGCAAATCAAAACGACCCTGAGATTTCACCTTACACCCATGAGAATGGCCAAGATGAAAAACACAAGTAATAACACATGCTGGAGAGGCTGTGGAGAAAGGGAAACCCTCCTCCACTGCTGGTGGGAATGTAAACTTGTACAACCACTCTGGAAAGCAATCTGGCGCTTTCTCAGACAACTAGGAATAGTGCTTCCTCAAGATCCAGCCATACCACTCCTAGGCATATATTCAAAAGAGACTTAAGTACACAATAAGGACATTTGCTCAACCATGTTTGTAGCAGCCTTATTTGTAATAGCCAGAAGCTGGAAACAGCCCAGATGCCTCTCAACTGAAGAATGGACACAGAAATTGTGGTACATCTACACAACTGAGTATTACTCAGCAATGAAAAACAAGGAAATCATGGAATTTGCAGGTAAATGGTGGGACCTAGAAAGGATCATCCTGAGTGAGCTGTCCCAGAAGCAGAAAGACACACACCGTATATACTCACTCATATAGACATATAATATAGGATAAACCTACTAAAATCTGTACACCTAAAAAAAGAAACTAAAACTGTACACCTAATCAAGAGGGAGGACTCTGACTGAAATGCTCAATCCCCATCCCAAAAGGCAAAGAGGCTGGACATCAGAAGAAGAAGAAAACAGGAAACAAGTTAGGAGCCTCCCACAGAGGGCCTCTGAAAGGCTCTGCCCTGCAGACTATCAAAGCAGATGCTGAGACTTATGGCCAACTGTTGGGCAGTGTGCATGCAATCTTATAAAAGAAGTAGGAAATAGTATGATCTGGAGAGGACAGGAGCTCCACAAGGAGAGCAACAGAACCAAAAAAATCTGAGCACAGAGGTCTTTCCTGAGACTCAGACTCCAACCAAGTACACATGCATGGAGATAACCTAGAACCCCTGCACACATGTAGCACATGGCAGTTCAGTGTCCAAGTGGGTTCCATAGTAATGGGAAGAGGGACTGCCTCTGACATGAACTGATTGGCCTGTTCTTTGATCACCTCCCCCTAATGGGGGGAGCAGCCTTACCAGGCCACAGAAAATGGCAATGCAGCCACTTCTGATGAGATCTGATAGACTAGGTTTAGAAGGAAGGAGAGGAAGTCCTCTCCTATCAGTGGACTTGGGGAGGAGTGTGCATGGAGAAGGGGGCATTGGAGGGGAGGAGGGAGATGTTTATGGGGGGGATGCAAAGTGAGTAAAATGTAATTAATAAAAATTAAAAAAGACATGTCAATAGCAAAAAGAAAAGGGCAAAATAAATGGCTAAGAATTACAAAAAAAAATTAAAAAAGGATCTTTCTTATTTATTTATTTATTTATTTATTTATTTATTTATTTATTTATTTATTTATTTTGTCTACAGTGTTCTGTCTGCATGTACACCTGCATGCCAGAAGAGGGCACCAGATCTCATTTTATATGGTTGTCAGCGACTATGTGGTTGTTGGGAATTGAACTCAGGAACTCTGGAAGAGCAGTCAGTGCTCTTAACCTCTGAGACATCTCTCCAGCCCCCTCTTCTATGATTTTAAAGTTTTCATTTTAGATGTCTTCCACTTTCTTTATCTGGTGTAATTTTTGGTTACTTTATTTATTTTGAAGTAATTGTGACTATAATGTTTTCCTGATTTCCTTCTCAGTAACTTCATTATTGTTGTATGGAGGTAACTACTTTTTAAAAGAAATATCTTTAAGATTATAATATAATTACACTGTTTTCTTCTTCTCTTTCCTTCCTCCAAACTCTACAATGTACCTCCTCCTTGATCGTGTGTGTGTCTGTGTGCATTCCTAAATATAAAGATACAGCCTGCTCAATTTATATAATGACTACCAATTTTTAATGTTGGTTTAGTATCCTGCTTCTTTGTTGAAAGTGTTGATTAAACAGTTATCCAGTTGTATAAGTCATTTGTAAATACAGATAATTCTTTCCTATATCCTTTTTCTTTCTTTTTGATCCGTGTTCTGTCTCTGATTTTGATCATTATACTGAATAAAACAGAAGGAGTGGGCACACTTTTCTAATTCTTGATTTTAGAGGAAATGCTTTCAGTTTTCCCCATTTGGTGTAAAGCTGGCTGTAGCTTTGACATGCATGGCCTTTATTATGTTGAGATACATTATTTTTATTCTGAGGTGTTTTTTTTCAGGTTTTTATCATTAGAGTTTGCTAAACTTTATCAAATGCCTTTCCTGCACCTACTATATAATTGTGTGAACTCTATCCCTATGTTCATTTATGTACTATATTACACTTATTGATTACGTTGAACCAACTCTTGAATGTGTGTGATGAAATTAACGTGGTCATATAATTTTACTGAGTTCTATAATTTAGTTTTCAAGTATTTTTTTTTGACAATTTTTGCATCTATGTTCATTAGGAAAACCGGTCTAGGTTATTTTTGGTGTGTTCTTACCTGGTTTTCATAATGGAATAATTCTTCTTTAATAGAATTATTTTGGCAGTATTCCTTCCCTTTATATCTTATGGGACAGGTTGAAAGATGTTAGATTTAGCACTTTCTTAATGTTTAGTAAAACCCATCAGTGAATCCACCTCGTTCTAGGCTTCTTTGTGGGAAGATGTTTAATTAGTGCTTCAGTCTAGCTACATGACATTATCTAAGATATTTCTACCTTTTTGATTTAATTTAGGTAGGTTAAAAATGTTTAGTAACCTATTTATGCCTTCCATACTTTTCAGGGCTTTATTTTTCAATAGAATTATTCAATGCATTCCCTAATAATCCTCTGGACTTTATTAGAATCTGCAGCAGGATCCCCATTTACATCTGGCTCTACTGATTTAATGCTTTATTTTTCTTCTGTTTAGTTAGCTATTGGTTTATCAATAGTGTTTAGCCTTATAAGGGAGCATTTTTTTGCCCTTACTCTCCATTTTATTAACTTCTGCCCTGATTTTTATTATTTCTTATACACTACTTCTTTTACATCTGGCGAGTTCTTGTTTTCATAAGACCTCAACGGTATATCATTATTATTTGAGATATCTCTGAGTTTTCATGTAAACACTCATAGCTTATAAACTTTTCTCTCGGAACTGCTTTGGCTATATAACAGAGACTGCAGTAAGTTGCACATCATTTTTATTTGATTTTGAGAACTTTTAAACTTCGTCTTTGATTTAGTCTATTACCCATTGTTTATTTAAACATGTTATGTTCTGTACCATTTCTTTGTGTTTCCATTGTGCTCTGGTCCACTATAATCTGACAAAATACAAAAAATTATTTTAATTATTTTGTTAAAGCTTATTTGGTAGCCTATAGTGTGATCAAATTCCGAGAATGCTCCATGGACTGCTGAAAAAGATGTGCATTCCACAGACACCAGATGTTTGCAGGTATTTGCAAAGGCCATTTAATTTGTGGTATAGTATGTCTCTGGCATTTCTTTGGTAATTTTCACTTTGGGGAACCTATCTGAAGATGAGTATTAATTATCACCAGTATCAGGACCCATCTGAGTTTTACTATCCCTGTGTATTTGTTTTATGAAATTAGGTGTCATAACACTTGGTGCATACACATTTATAACTGTGGTAAATCCCTGATACTTCATTCCTTTTATTACTATGTAGTGTCCTAATTTATCTCCTCTGACTAATTTTCATTTGAAGCATACTCCGTCAAACATCAGAATAGCTGTGCCAGCTTGTTTTCTGCTTCCATTTGCTTGAGGATTTGACGTCTATTCTTTGGCTATATGTCTATAGATTTCTTTTCTATTGAGGTGAGTTTATTGTAAGCAGCAGTTAAATGAGCAACCGCAGATATTGTGTTTAATGCTTACTATTTTCTATGGCACTAATTTATTGTTAGTTATAATGGGATCCTTCCCAGCTCTCCTTTCTGCAGTTTCATCAATTTTGTCTTTCCTGTGACCTTGTGATTGAGAGCATCTTCCTGTTATATAGTTTTCTTTCTTATAATTTTTAAAATGCTGGTTTGGTTGTCACAAATCCCATAGTTTTTGCTTATCTTGAAGTGTTCTTATTTTTCCATTAACTTTAACAGATAGCTTTCCTGGATTTGGCAATTTTAGTTGTCAGTTGTTTGGATTCAGGGCTTGAATATATCGTGACATGTTTTTCCAGCTTTTAAGCTTGGTAAAAAAAAAGATAAAGCATTTACTCTGATGCTTGCCTTATTGGTGAGTTGGCATATTCTTCTTACAGCTTTTAATATTGTTTCTTTGCTTTGTATTTTTGGCTGATTTGTCACAGAAAGGCTCTTTTTTGGTCATGGCTACTTGGGGTTGTAAATGCCTGCTGCTTGTTGTTGTAAATGCCTCTTGTTTCTGGTTGTCCATTTTTTCCCTTGGATTTTGGAATTTTTCTGTTATAATTTCATTGAATATTCTGTTTATACCTTTATGATTTTAAAAATTAGATTTATTTATTTTATTTTATGTGCATGTGTATTTTGCTTAAATGTATGTCTGCACAATGTAAACCCATGTTCAGAGGAGGACATCACATCTCCTGGAACTGAAGTTACAGATGGTTGTGCGACACCATGTGGGTATTAAGAACTGAACTCAGTACTCCTAACCACAGAGCCTTCTATCTAGTCTGATGCCTTAACATTTTATCTTAGCTTTTCTCTCAGATTCTAAAATTTGGGTTCTTGAATATACCCTAAGAATTCTTTTTTTAATTTATTTTTACTAATTACAGTTTATTCACTTTGTATCTCTCCTATATCTCCCTCCCTCCTCCTCTCCCAATCCCACCTTCCCTCCCTCTTCTCCATCCATGCACCTCCCCCAGTCCACTGAGAGGGGAGTTCTTCCTCTCCTTCCTTCTGATCCTAGTCTATCAGGTCTCATTAGGACTTGGTTTTGGTTATGCTAATTTTTTCCTTTATATATACTTGAGTGCATTTTGTCCTGTATTTTTAATATTTTTTCTGCTTCATTTTTTATGATAATGATTCTTCCCATTGTGCTTTTTGATAGATTCTTTCATTTCCTGGAGTCTAGTTTGGGTCTTTTTAAAAATCTCAGTTTCCTTAGTGAATATTTTCTACACATTTGTTTTTGTTTTATTTGTTTGTTTTTTGCACCTTGCCTCCACAATGCTGACCTTTCCTCCTCTTTGATAGCTTTAGTGTCTAGGTCCTGAATTAATTGATTTCCTTACTTCAGCCACTTGGTTATTTGAGTCCTCTACTTGAACACTGTTATTTTTTTTAAAGTAGGACTTTGAGATCTTTTTCTGGAATTTCAGGTATTTCACTATCTTTTGTTTCCAGTATGGAGGAATTGTGAACATACGTACACATGAGCTCAGTGTCACAGTGGCTCATTCTCTCTTTCTGGTGATACTTTGTTGTGTTTTGTGTATCTGCTGCAGCTTCTAGTTTTTTTGTTTCTTTTCTTTACTGATTTATTTTATGTGAGCCATTGTGGTGATCTTCTTTCACTTGGGTCTGTATTTCTCACAATTACTTAGTAAGTGAAGCCAACCCAGTAACAGATAGAAAGGTTTGACAGAAATTCTGGTGTTATCATGCTGTAAAATCCCCTTCTGCTTTTCACTTATGTCTTTAAGGTTCAAGACAAAGGGACTAGGGTCCTATGGGGAAATGTATTTTAGGTGTTTACAGGTAAGGTTATTAGTAATTAAAGTAAAAAAAGAGGAATGGGTGTAAAAAGGGGAAAGGAAGGAATAAAGTATAAGAAAAGGAAAAGTATAGAGTTACAGATGTGAGAAACAACAGAGAAAACAAAGAATAGATGCAAAAAAGGAAGGATAGTTATAAAGGTTTTTTCCTTGCAAGATATAAGTTGAAAGCATATAAATTAATAAGTATATAACTAAAATGAGACAACAATCATTATAATGTTAGTATTTCTTCTTAAGGCATAAATATAGTTCCTTCCCAGTTTGGTTATCTGTTATTTTCTTCTGTAGATAGACAGCTGCTAGTCTCTGCAGTTTAAACAAGTCATACAGCTATGTCTTCCCTGTTGTAAGAATTTGCTTTCTGGAGGAACTTCCCAGTCTGAAACAATACACATCAGCTACAGCCTTCTCTCTGGATTATTCCTGATTGCAGTTTCTATCACGAGCTTTGTGAGTCTGAGACTCTGAGGGAATGTGGAAAGAGGGTCTATACTTGTATTTACTTTTGTCATAGCATGTTGTCATTGAACCCAGATCTCTGCTGTTTATTTGCTAATGTCCTATACATCTTGCCCAAAAAACCTTGTGTGCATCTATAACAGCACTAAAGGTTCAGCATAATTTTGCATTACCATGTTGTTGCTTATGCCAGCAGTGCTAGCAGTAGTGCTTTCCATTTATCCTTCAGGTTAGTCACTCTGAGGCTCTTGAATTATACTCCCTTGTTGTATTTCTAACCTGGTATCCCTGGGAGCCTTACTCATGGTGTATCCAGTTTCTAGTTGTGTCTTCAAAGCCTGTCTATCTCCAGATCACTGACACTCATGCTCAGGAGGGGACAGTTTCTCCCTGGTATTATTAGTGCCCTAGGCTCGAGTGGAGGCAGCTTGGTATATTCCTGTCTAGTTGCTCACTGTTTCTACTGAAGATAATTTTTTTCTCTCACCTAACCTTATTTCTCTTCTATACCTTTCTCTTATCCCCCCATACTAACACTTTTAGCTCTTCTACTTGTATGTTGTTGATAGTCTTGCACTCTTTCCCTCTTAGCAACAGTGCTTCCTTTTTTAAAATGCAGGGTTGTCTACTTTACCAAGTCATATATTCCCCCTTCTTTTTCAAAACTTTCTTGGATATTCTATTTTTATTTCCCAAACGGTATCAAACATCTCAAAAAGATACTTGACTTGCTTATTTTTTTATATACTTCTGTACCAGTTTAGTTCACATAGTCCATGCATTTGGGTTCTTTTTTCTTTAAAACTCCTGAATTTAGTAACTTATTCTCTGAAGTCCTCATAAAGAACATAATATCCTTGCTCAATTACTTTTCATGTTCAAAATATAAGCCTATTATGCTTATATTAAACGGACAATGGACTACACTTCAGTCAGTTGTAGGCTCCCTAAGAACTCAATTTCCTATTTGATTAAACGAGTATAAACATAAATGTAGTCAACTACAGTTTCTTTAAATTTCAAAAATGATAGATATTATCCAGAAATGAACAGTTCTCATGTAGAAAGTCTCTTACCTACAGCTCAGCTTGAACTGTTTAATAATGTTGCTGATTTTCTCAAATCTGTGGGCATCACGTTGTTCTTTACACTGATAATGAGAAATCACCTGTGAAAAGAGATATTATATTTTTTTAAATTCATGCAAATACTCATATCACTATTAATAATTAAAACAGACATGTAGAACAGGGCGGTAGTGGCATAGGCCTTTAATACCAGTACTAGGGAGGAAGAGGCAAGCAAATCTCTGAGTTCAAGACCAATCTGCTCTACAGAATGACTTCCAGAACAGGTAGGGCTACACATCTATCTCGAAAACCAATAAACAAACAAATACATAAATCAGTCCTTTACTCATCTAACTTTTTTAATTAATTAATTCACTTTACATCCCAATCGTAGGCACCTCCTCTCCTGGTTAAGAACTGAGTTGTTACCTGGCATCCTGTTTCTTGCCATTTATGCCATATCCTTGCCAATAATTTCCATATTTATTTAGATAACCTACCCAGAGTCATTTACTCATAACTTTATTAGATCACTGTGTATTCTCTAGAGACGATTTTTGACTCATCATGACATGACTTTTAACTTACCGTGGTAAGTAAGCAGTACACATTGAGTACACGCCATATTTTGAATTTTTCCAGGTTTGGAATATATTGCACAATACTTTCTTGTGATGCTGAATAGCAACAAGGAGCCATAAGTCACAGATTACAAAGGTCAGTTCCGAGATTACAAAAGTGAAGGTCTGATCATTCAGGGGATTTGCATTGCTAAGGCTACATGCTTATCAGAACATAAACCTAGCCTAAGTTAAGGGGCATTTGGTGTCTTCTCAATTATCTCAATCATTAAATCTTACCTTATTATCTTCTCCTGATAAGATGACTTTAAAAAACAGTATACATAAAGTAGAAATAAATAAAAATATCCAGCTGCTCTTAAGCAGTAACTAACATTTAATTTTAAAGCCTGTACCACTAGCTGTTGGAAGTCATATTTAAAAAACTTTCCTAGATGACCCCAAGTATTGACTTTCATTAAAGAATTGTACTCAGGACAGACATTTACACCAGCTAAAAATATTTGCCTAACACCTCCCAATTTTAACAAAGTACCCTAAAGGCTGATTATAATTTGTGCATTCCTAGCATAAGAAAATCTATATTACTTGCCAGCAGAGAGCTGGCTTGGAAATCCTGACATACTGTCAAGTATTTGAGATATCATTCTTCTCCCAATGATAGAACAGGTAGATGCACCTTGAGTTTATCTCCCTCAGTACAAATCATCAGTCACACATAAGCTTTTTTTTTTTTTAAGAGAGAAACAAAAGCTGTTAGGAACAGAGTCTGCATTGGATTATCATTATATGACCATGTGTGGTAGGTAATGGCAAAGGAATACTACTGAAGCAAGGTTTTGTGCCATATACATCCAAACAAACAGAACAGCTTACTTCCTTATTGATACAAACATTAGCCTGAAAAAAATTTAGGGTGAGTAGTAAGAGAGTAAGCCATACCAGTGGGAGGACACAGAGAAGTACTCTATTTAGGATCTTTAGCCTGGCTCCACCAGATAGCAAGAAGAGTATGTCTTCATGAAAGAAGAGGGGAAACTACATGAATACATTCTCTATCCTCTGTTGTTAATTACATAAGAAGGTTTGTGCTGGCTGCTTACCATTACCCCATTCCATTGTAATGCATAAATAAACCTATGATATAAACAGTATTACTGTTATTTTGCAGAAAAGGAAACAAGCACAGAATGATGAAGCCATTTGACTTCACCTCATACTGGTATGGTTCAGAAACTTAGTTCTTCACTGGGAGCTACTTTTAGCCTTATATTAAATGAGCTTATTAATTATTTATGCAGTGTGTTCTGACAAATTAGCTTTGTTACTATTTTGTTGTTGTTGTTGGTTTCTTAAGACAGTGTTTTTCTGTTGTTATCCTGGAACTTGCTCTGTAGACCAGCTGCCCTGGAACTCAGACATTCACTACCTCTGCCTCCCAAAGGCCTATGCCACCACCCAGAGGCTATTACTTCTATTTTTAAATGTATACACTGGGCTAGAGAGATGGCTCAGTGATTAGAGTACTTCTTGTGTTCCAGAGGACACAAGTTTGGTTATCAGCACTCATGCCAGGCAGATCATGAAACTGCCTGTATCTCCAGCTCCAAGAAATCCGAATACCTTCTTTTGGCCTTCATGGGCACTCAGCAACTTCCCTCACAAACAGACACACAAAATCAAAATAAATCTTTAATATATATATTTATAATACAAGATTTTGCACCACCCACTCACAGCTCTACAGCAGACTCTGACATTGTGGCTACACTCAATAAAAGTATAACTACCAATATGCCTCTTACCTGCTTGACTTCTCCATCTGAACTCTTAAGTAAGTTACTGAGTATTTTACATGCTAGAAATTTTCATAGTGTATCAATCTTTTTGAGAAATGGGTGGGAGGAAGAGTTTTCTTAAAAAAGGTCAGAAGGTAATAGGAACCCTTTATCTTAATTATATAGTTATTACTAGAACTAATCTGAAGTCTCTGAGAAGGCATACTGCAAAAATCTAAATTTTATGAATTATTACAAGGTTATTTACCAAAGCAGCTTTTCTATACCACTTGAGAAAAATATGGCTTTATATCTAAAAATATACCTGCTGATGTGAAGTGGGAATGATTATTCCTAAAAGTAGTAACATATTGGTTTCTGACTGCAAGAAAACAGTTTGAAATATATCTGTAGAGCAGAAAGTCTTTACCAAAAAAGTAGCTCTCTCAAACAGAAGTACTTCATCAGCCTCAATAATTTCAGCAAAATTCCGCAGGTTCATTTCCAGTTGCTGAACATTGGGAATCAGCTGATAAACAATGCTGGACCAAGCCTAACAGGACAGAAGCACAATCGGCTATTACTAACAGGTAGCCAGTTCGACACCTTTGAAATGAGTAAGTACCCTACAAGACACAGACAGCAAAATACATTGATAGTTGAGTAAAAAAAAAAATATAGACGTTAAATGTAACAAAAATGAAACAACGAAATTAACCTAAATACTTGATTTGTATCTTCGAGTTGAATTTCTAGAGTTCAAACACCTGAGAAATGCTGAAGAAATTTCTTTCCATGAGTAAACAGGTAATTTAATATCATCATGTAGCCATAGGAAAAAAAGTTGCAAAGTATGATCTAACACCCTTCTAATCCAGACATCTAACAAATATTTAAGTCCAACATTGTACACAGCTTTAAAAAGAAGAAATAATGGTATATTTAACATACATCCAGGAGTAAATTTTCTGAAAATATTGGAGTCACAATGATGAGTAGCCCCTCCCTTCAAAGATATAATATGCCATTATAAAAGGAACAACCGGGGTTATGATTTTCAAATGTTTGGTGACATCTGTAGTAATTCTTGGTTCAATTGAATTTTAAAAGCTCATGTGATTACCTGAAACTTTAACTTCATCCAGGAGTATGACTAATGAATGCATGCAGATGGAATCAGTTTTACCCTCCTAGTATTCTCTTAAGGTGCTTGTATTCATATTTCCATTATAAAATCTCCTTTTCTCTCACTCCCCATGTGTCTGGTTGGGTGTACTTTGTTCTTCTGTCTCTTACAAGATGTCAGGAACTTTACTTAGCCATTTGTATATGTGACAGCATCCAGTAGATAGACAATGAATGCTTCTTGAATAAAACTTAATATAAAAATTTAAGTCAGTTCTATGTGACATTAATGTAAGAGATAGTAGTAGTGCCATGTCTCTGTTCCAATTGTTTTTATTACTTAGGCGTAGTGTTCCAAGTTCCCATGTTGGTGTTAATGTCACTGCTGAATTTACCTTGGAGAAGGCACCAAAGCTAACCACAGCAGAGACATTGTCACTCACAGCAGTGTTGTGATTAGCCAATTGTCTTTGGTCGTGTTATGTATTGCCATCCTTCACATCGCAGCTGGTTCTTATCAGTGCATCATGTCCATCCTTATTCACGGTTACCTGTTCTATGGGAATAAGGCTTTGAGAGAAATTCGGCCCATATTAATCTAGAACAGTACTTCCTAGACAGGTATCTCAAAATGTTGTTATTATAGTGAGCCTGGGGCAACACAATACTGGGGGAAAAATGAATCAGTTGAAAAAATCAATTGCTATTTTGAAAAGCCCAATGGTTTTCCTCCTTGCAAGCCAGGTTTTTGTGCTTCTGGTTGTAGATACTGTCAGATGAGTTGATACTGAAGCTACCAGTGAGAAAGAAGGATCGTTTGCTACCCAGAGTCACACTTGTCAATGAATATCAGAAGCAGTCTGAAGAAAAGGTCTGACCACATGAGGACACAAAAGTAATCTTTAAACCACCAGTAAGCAAGAAAAACGGAAGAAGCAGGAGCCTATGTGGTAACTTCAACGTCATCCACAGAACTACTAAGATAATAACCTCTAGACTGCAACCAGTATGATAATCATTCCAGCAATGCTAACAACAAGAGTTGAATGCTCCAATTTGGCATGAAAGCTGAAGTTACAATATAGAGTATACGTATTATATCTCATTCTAAGATTCACTTCTCTCATTTCTCCACTAATTCTTTTTTCTATGGTCATCTAAATTTAGGCGGTTTAGTTTATACCATTAGCCCCTGCACATTAGACACAACTACAATAATCACTGAGACCACCTGGGTCAAAATGGATGGTGGATGTTAAGCAACATTTTCTCTATGAAAAAGAAGAGTAGCAGATTATTCATATCCAAACTGGCAAATCCAGTGTGACTTGGTGAAAATGTCGACCCAATCTAAAATTAAAACCAAAATCTTTTGATGTTGAGTTTGATTTTCTTCAATCGATTTGTTAGAGATTATTTTCTTTTTAGTACAACAAATCTAGATGGCTATGAAATAGTATAAAATATTTTAGTTTTGTCAATATCTTTCTAACTTTTATTCATGTTCTTAGGGTAGAGAACTGAGGAAACATACACACCTTATACAGAGTTTCATCCCAGATAGATGTTCGGAAACAAGAACATTCTAATGGACGTGATAAACGCCTTAAGTCTTCTTCTCGTTCTTTAAAAATCTGAATTTTAAAAAAAAACACAACAAACTGATAAGCATATAATAGCTCTCCTCCTTCATTGCAAAATCTGAGATGTAATTATTTTATCATATTTTGATCAGGACCTCTTACTCTATCGTCATAAGACTCTTGGGTGTTATTATTTCTCAAACAAGGCTATAAATGTGTTAATGACTATTCAAGTTGTTCGGGCTTATCCCGCTTTTGCTAAATATTCATAGATTTCACTATGATAGAAAATGAACTTTATAATATAGATCTTAAAATATATGTATATTCTAATCTATCAAATCTTAGAAAATTTAATATGGTAATGACTATATTAAAATTTTACAAATCAAAATATATTTAGTTCTCCAGTATAAATAGAAATACTATTTGATAACATATTACATGTATATATGCAATTATATATATTTATATGTTTAGTGTAATTAATTTGTAGCACATATATAACTCATACAAACAAGTAAGCTCTATCCAGCTAGAATTTGTTTCTATGTATACATACTCACATATCCAGAAAATATCTCTATAAAACATGTATACTCACTCAGTTGGGTATGGTAGCACACGCCTGTAATATCAGCACTCATGGATGCAGAGACAGGCAGATCTCTGTGAGTTTGAGGACAGCCTGGTATACAAATCGAGCCCAGGACAGCCAAGCTTACACAGAGAAACCCTGTCTCTAAAAACTAGTTCTTGCCCCACGCCCCCAAAAAAACATGTATACACAGATGTTTCCCTGTGAGCAGATTGCTAGCATGTGTGTGCACACAGTGATGGCTAATTCTTCTTAATTTTTTAAATTTCATCTTAAATTAAAATGTACTTACATTACTTTTACTCTTCCCTTTCCTCACTCCAGCCACTCCCAAGTCCCCTCCCTCCAATTTCTTCCCCTCCAATTTCTTCCTTGTCCCTGTTCCTTCTTAAAATAAGTCTTTTCCTTTGGTTAGTATTGTCATACACACACACACACACACACACACACACACACACACACGTATGCACAAATAAGTAAAGACAACCTGATGACTTCATTTTTGCTGTGTATTTGTATTTGGTTTAAGGGCTGATGACTTTGTACTTGGTAGCCAACTGCTGTCTAATAGGACTTAAGGCACAAAAAGAGGGAAATCATGCCTGATACTAGAAACCTACTCCTCCTCCAGGAACTAGTAAAGTCATGGATGCCACTATGCTAGACCAGCATAATTCCCTACTATATTCTGAAACTTATTCTTATGCCTACAGATAAGTGTAACTACCACCCCTCATCAAAAAAAGCCCTTCTTTAAAACAAATATAGACTATCACAGAAAACCACAACCAGATAAAATGCAGAGATCAACAAATCCTGGGGAATGCAGCACCAATGGATAGGTGCACACCACAGCTCCTGCATCTATGGCTCAGAGAACACTGTAGAAGAGGGAGCAGAAAGAATATAAGTGCCAGAATACCAGGAAGTCTGCTGTGAAACACTCTTCCCTAGACATGTCTAAACTGCCTTTCTATTTCAAGTACAACATCAAAGTTTTATGGTTCTCTAGTATGTTGGCCTACTCTCCAAATTTCATACTTGCCAGCCTCCACAATCAGTAGAACTACTTGCTTACACTAAATCTACCCTCCGGCCCCCATCTCCCATTCTGTTGGTTCTGTTGCTCCAAAGAACCTTTAATAAAATATTTTAGTACAGAGAGTGGGTTCTAGAATAAAATCTTTATTATTCAAAAATATTTCATATAATATATTTTAATCAAATTCTTCCCCCAATTCCTCTCAGGGAATCTACTCAGAAGAAAAGGCAAAAAGATTTTAAGAGTTAGAGTAGAATCTTAGAGATGAGTTTTCTGAATTGGTTTTGGTATGACTGGGATTACTTCTCTAATCTGATTAGAATTAAAGATGCAATTGCAAGAAGTAATGAGAACACACAAGAAATTTTGGAGGTGATGTAAAACTCAGATACTGAATCATACTAATAAATAATTGTAACAGGCAATGTTCTGGCAAGCACATATGTGACTATTTTTGTCAAAATGAGTATAAATGAGTTTGTTAGCCAATCCCAATTTTGCTGTATTAAATGGGCAATGATAAAAATGAGCTCATATTTGAATATCCAGTTCAATCACAATATAGATGATCTGAAATGTCTATATTTTTCTTGAAAAATATACTTCCTACAGCCACAGGTCTGAGGTTGCTACAAAGTAAATTTGGAATCTCATTCTATGAAGAGATAAATTACAGCTCAAATTAAATGCCCAGCTCCATGAGGTACCTGCTTGGAGAGCATGGCACTGGCTATGAGGGAACATGATTCTGGAGGGCAGAACAGGTCTCATATAGTAAAACCTTGAGGAACTTGGGGATGCCTAAATACTCAACTCTTTGCCTATAGAAGAAGCTATTACATTCTTATCTAAGAATATTCCAATTTTTCCTGGGGGAAAAAAAGATTGAAATGATCTCCTCCGAGGTTGCTGTAAGAGTTCTGATTCCATAACCCTTTGCTTCTATATCTATACAGATTCAAGTATTAGAAGAGTTCTAAAGGTGAGATACAAAGCATGAATCATGAGTAATTATTCTACTCTCTAACTATGATTTTTGTAAAAATATAGACAAAAATAGAAGGATAACTATGAGAGTAGATATTAAAGGTGAAGAATATAGTAGAAGGAACATAACATTCACTCAGGCCAAGTTTATTGATACGGATCCAATAAGCAGAAGATTTGTAGGGTTAAGAAAGCATTTTGCCCCCCACTATCTGGATTCAATCCGGACATTGCATTGTGCCGTTTATTCTAAGCATCACCTGTCTCACATTTGTGTAAACATGCCACCATTTGTTCTCCAATTTGTCAATCAAAACAACCAGCCACAATGTTGAGCCACAATGTTGAGAGGATAGGGTAGGCATCCTGGCTCAGAGCAGGAGGAGAAGAAGAAAGCAGGAGGAGAGAGAAGAGGAGCAGAAGCAGGGAAAGCAGAAGCTGGAGGAGAGGTCTTGGAACAAGGTGGAGAAATAAACTGGACCTAAGATATCACTAAAAGTAAGTATAATGGGGTGAATCTGAATGGTAGGAACTACACAGGCTTGGAGGTTTAGGATGGAGTAATTATTGCCCAGCACTGTATTCTAGGTTAACTAAAAAAAGAAAACAAAACAAGAATGCATTTTGCTTGTGCAGTTCCTGAGTGAGACATGAATCCAAACATAACCTATACTAGTTGAAGTTAAAATGTCAAGTTAAAATATGCATTAATCTGATACCTAGTAAAGAATCTAAAAGCTGAAGGAGATTATAATGATCAAGGTTTGTCATCTACAATCTATTCATCAACACTGGGAGGTTCCAGAACACAATAATAATGAGAAACAAATTAGTAAGAGGAACTCTAACTTCCTTCCCCAGGTCTCTGATCACTTTTCTCTGTAGGCGAAAACTTACAGTGGTATTGCTACCACTTAATTGGAAGGAGAGGGTGTTAGAGTAGCAAGAGCAAAGCGGAGACATTTTTTATTATGAAATACAAGAAGGATACACTTATTTGATTGGACAAAAGAACGTAAGCACCAACTCACAGAAACCTATAGTTTTGACCAGCTGATCTTAGTGCTCCTATAAATGAACTAGATGGGAATATCTACTGCATTCTTACTTGGTCTACATAAATTAAATAATTTAGATAAAATGATCAAAAATCTAGCAAGAATCATAAAATGTCATGGCTCCTCAACTAGTATCCAGATTTGCACCACTTTGCAAATCCAGAACCCCTTGACTGAAAGAGGAAGCTGGGTCAACTTAGGAAAGGATGCTGCATGGTGGAGAGGATGTGGAGAAAGGAGAATGCTCCTCCATTGCTGGTGGGAGTGGAAACTTGTATAACCACTTTGGAAATCAATATGGAGCTTTTTCAGACAATTGGGAATAGTGCTACCCCAAGACCCAGCTATAACACTCCTGGACATATACTTGAAAGATGTTCCACCATACAACAAGGGCATTTGCTTAACTATGTTCATAGCATCTTTATTTGTAATAGCCAGAAGCTAGAAACAACCTAGATGTCCCTCAATGAAGAATGGATACAGAAATTGTGGCACATTTACACAATGGAATCATGAAATTTGCAGGCAAAAGATGGAACTAGAAAAGATCATCCTGAGTGAGGCAACCCAGACCCAGAAAGACACACATGGAATGTATTCACTTATAAGAGAATATTAGCCACACAGTAAAGGATAAGCATACTACAATCCACAGACTTAAAGAAGCTAAATAACAAGGAAGACCCTAGGAAGGATGCTTAATTCTCAGTCAGAAAGGCAAACAGAATAGACACCAGAAATGGTTGAAGAGCGGGAACAGGACAGGAGTCTACCATAAATGTCTTTTGAAAGACTCCACTGATAGGGAATCAAAGCAGATGAGAGAATCACAGTCAAACTTTGGATAGAGCACAGGGAGTCATAGGAAAGAGTAGGAGAATAGAAGGACCTGGAGGGGACAGTAACTCCACAAGACCAACAAGTCTGGGTCCAGGGGGTCTGCAGAAGCTGATACAACAGTCAAGGACCATGCATGGAGAGGACCTACAACCCCTGCTCAGATATAGCTGATAGGCAGCTCAGTCTCCAAGTGAGTTCCCTAGTAAGGGAAGCAGGGGCTGTCTGTGATATGGACTCTGTTGCCACTTTTCAATCACTTCCCCCTCGTGGGAAGTGCCAGGTCACAGAGGAAGAAGATGCAGGCAGCCTAATGAGAATTGATAGGCTGGGGTCAGACCGTAGGGGAGGAGGAATAGGAAAGGGGGATAGGGGAAAGACGGAGGGATGGTGGAATCAGGAGGAAACTAGGGGGGCTACAATCAGGATGTAAAGTGAATAAATTATAAAAATATGTTTACATTATTTTTAAAAAGAAAAAAAGAGAAAGGATGCTGATACAATTCCATTCGGGTTCTATAGAAGACCTGGCTCTTGGAAAGTGGGATATCATATACACAAAAAGTTTCTGACTGCAGTTGCAAGTACTAGAACTGATGTGGTTAACATACTAAGTCTTCCATTGGTATAAGATTCAACTTTTCCTGTTGAGTATAAGAAGGCTACTAATTATTTGTGTTAGCTTTGTATCCTGCTACTTTGCTGAATGTTTTTATGGCTGTAGAAGTTTTCTGATGGAGTTTTTAGGGTCTTTATGTATATATTCTTGTTTTCACTCCTTTAGTCCATCTTCCCTGCTCTCCAGATTCTTCAGACTTCTTCCAGAGTTGGCTTCTAGAATCAGTTGAGTTAATTCCTTAAATGAAATACCCTCCCATGTCTTTTTGTCTTTATTTTTCTATACACAAACACATATGATTGGGTCTCTTTCTCTGGAAAACTTAACCATGCATAAACATACATAGAAATATTTATCTTAACTGAAATTGTTATTTTGAGAAACACATTTTTAAAACTTTTTATTGTAGTAGTTAATAAATTAATGAGTTTCTCAATTAGGTTAAAAATCTCTTAAGACTATAATATATGAAGATATTTATATGAGTATTTAATAAGTATTTAAAACAGTAAAAGAAATTAAAAGTGATTGAAACATTCAAAAGGAGCTCATTTGTTGGAACGCTCTAAGTTTTTATTACAATTTTAACTAAAAATATGTTTTCTAAAATGTGACTGGGTACAGTAGAACACGCCTATAATCCCAGCAGAGGCAGGCAGATTTCTGTGAGCTCAGGGCCAGCCTGGTCTACAAAGCAGAAAGGCTGAGAAATCCTCTCTCAGGAAAAAGAAATGTAGTGCTGGGGATTTAATTCAAAGTATCAAATGGGCCAGGCAGCACTCTAACACTAAATTATATCCCTGGCTCTTGAAGTTATTTTTTAAAATCCCAGAATAAGGAGTTGGAGAGAGGGTTCAGTAGTGGAGAGCATTTTCTGTTCCTACAGAGGACTCAAAGTCAGTATGTGGTTCCCAGCACATATGTAATTCCAGCTCCAGGGGATCTGACAGTTTTTCTTACTGAAGCTAGTACCAAAAAAATACTTTAGTATGAAACCTTCCTTAAGACTCCAAGGGACTGGGTGGTGGTAGCTAATACTTTAATCCCAGCACTTGGGAGGCAGACACAGGTGGATCTCTATGAGTTTAAGGCTGCTCTACAGAGTTCTGGAACATCCAGGGCTACACAAAGAAACTTTGTCTCAAAAACAAAAATAAACAAACAAAAAAAGACTCCAAGACTATGAGAAACTAAATCTAATACTGCTTTCCTTAGTTCTTTCTTTTTTGTTTTGGATTTTTTTGGAGTCAGGGATTTTCTGTGTTGCCTTGGCTGTTCTGGACTCACTTTGTAAACCAGGCTGGCTTCACACTCCATCTGCCTCTGCCTCCCTGAGTGCTGGGATTAAAGGCACGTGCCACCACATCTGGCTTTCTTAGTTCTTCTCTATGATATAGAGAAGAATTTTCATTTTTACCTTATACCTTAATATCTAGTGCTCTTATTTTACATTAAACAAACTGAAGGTAGACTATGTCTACGTCTTACCAAACCCAGAATCTCATAGCTACGTAAGAGTTTGCCTATTTCATTTTAAAAGATTGATTGGTTGATTGATTCTGCCTGCGTGTGGGCCTGCATGCCAGAAGAGGGCACCAGATCTCATCACAGATGGTTACAAGCTACCATATGGTTTCTGGAAATTGAACTCATGACCTTTGGAAGGGTAGCTAGTGTTCTTAACCTTTGAGCCATCTCTCCAGGCTCCTTGCCTATTTTACTACATGTCTTCTGTACTGAGCCCCTGAGTTCTCTCTGGGATATTTTGGGCTATAGGTAGTTAATTTTATGTGTTTTTGTTGAAGAAATGAAGGTTGATATTTCCTACTCTATCATCCTTAGTCATTTTTTAGTTATGCTCATGCATACTAATTCATTTATGACAGTGCAATTGTGAGGGATCATGAGTAGTGCTTGACACAGTGCAGTAGGCACTTGAACTGGTACATATTAGTTTCCTAAATTAATCTAGTGATAGCAGTAGCTTCTCCTCATCTTATTTCCAGTGGATCTATTAACTGTGACAACACAACAGGAGCAGCTAACTACTTTTTAAAATGCCAAAGGTTGTTTAGTGAAAGCACATGCTCAGATTCTTACCTAGTTCTGAAATATAAAATACTATGAACTGACCTACACTTTTTATAAAGGAAGTGTACAAAGCACACAAACCATTTGGTACAGTACCTTTTCAGTTTCTTACCAAGTCTCGCTGATCCTCCTGTACCAAATCCATTTTGTGTACCAAGCAAAAGATTTTGGCTTCTGGAGAATTCTGCAGAATAGCCTCGAGGCATGACTGATAATAGTGCATGTCCTTTTCTAGTTCACGGCTCTCCACATCAAAGACATAAATCAGAACCTCCACATTTCGAAAGATGTTGTCACGCTGGCTAGTGAAATAATTTTCCATGAAGGTCTCTTGTCTGATAGGGAAAAAAAGTCTAGATAGTAAAGACATGCTCTGTTCAATCACTCCTGCTTGAAAGTTTGTTGCTTAATCAAATAAAGTAAAAGCTTAAACTTTAGTTCAGACAGCAACTAGCAGCCAAAATGTCTTGAGTCTACCTCACTCTACTTCAGGGACATAACTTGCAATCCTATAGAAGCCTCTGACTTTCTTCTTATGCTTTGTTGTTGCTGCTGCTGTTCTTCTTGAGACAGGGTCTCACTATGTAGCCCTGGCTGGCCTGGAATTCACTATTTAGACCAGATTGGCCTCAAACTCATATAGATCTACCCACCTCTGCATACTTACCATGCCTGGCCTCTCTCCTTTAGTTTTAAACATACTTACCTTCTGTTCATTTTTTGAGTGGTTAGTGTTTTAACTCATGAATCTTTTACATATATTGATCACTCTTTTACATGTTACTTATCTACTTTTTCACCTAATTAACTCCACCTTGTTTCTTAGACTTTAAACCAACTCATATGTCCTTACAGAAACCATCCCTACCTTGGGCCAGCTCACTTACTATAAGCCCTTTACTGACACATCCCTCTCATTTACAACACTTATCATAGGTGCAATGCTATACTTTTTTGTATGAGTTTTTGATTAATAGTGTTCAATTTTGGAGGGAGGGGGACAAATGAGAGTGAGACTGGGAGAAGAGGAGGGAGGAGGCTAGGATAAAGCAGTAAAGAGATTAAATAAATAAATGAAAAAAAAAGTGTTCAATTCTCTACATAACCTGACAAGGATCATCTATGATATTATCTCCCACTGTGTCACAGATGAGTGTGGTAGTTTAATTCCTGACTTGGGAGGCAGATTCAGGCAGATCTTTGTGAGTTTGAGGCCAGTCTGGTCTACAAAGCAAGTCCAGGACTGCCAGGGCTACACAGAGAAACACTGTCTCAGAAGAAAACAAAACAAAACAAAACAAAACAAAACAAAACAAAACAAAACAAAACAAAAACACCACCAACAAAAACCAAACAAAAAAGGGCTGGCAAATGCTTAATGAACATTTGCTAAATAACTTTCATTTAATAGTCTAAATATATGAAAATGACTCCAGTGATGACTTTTCAGCAGAATGTTACTCTTTGCTCCTAGCTGGGGTACCACTTCCCAAAAAGATCTCAGAAGCTGGACAGCAACAAAACAGCAGAATCATTTAGTGGTGTATATTGTCTGGTGTCTACAAATTTCCAATCCTGAACCTTGCTAATTATAGCTGTGTGACCTTGAAAGAATCATAATTTCCCCTGAATTACAGATACTTGATCTACAATACTGAATTTCTTATTTTGGTACCTTAAGCAAGGAACTTGGGTAAGTCTATTGACAGATTAGAGAATTGAAAGCAATTACAATAAGGGGAGATTTATATCCCAGTGTGTTAGTCCAGCTGCTAGCAAGAAAAAGTTATTTCCTTAATATTATATAGTTATTACATTATTCTTTCAAAACTACTCCCTGAAAGTCTTTTGTATATTAGGAGCTAGGAAATACCCAGCAGCCAATAATAATCATTTTGTATAAGTCACTACAGTATATATTTTAGGTTATCATCATAATAAACCTATGAGTTGGTGATTTTGCTCTATTGTACAAGTGAAGCTTCAGCACAGACAGTTTGAATAATATACTCCAGACAAAGAACCTATGCTCTTAATCACTATGTGCTACACACTGCTGCTTCAGCACAGTGGCACAGTAAGTGTACATTTGTGCTGTGATTTTTGAGGATTGCCTTGGTTATGAAAGGAAATTCTCTCACCTTCAAAAAATAGGTAACTTGGTCAGATAACATATGCTCAGAATCCAATCTACAATGATAAGACTACCTAGAAGTAATTACTAAATGATTAAGAACAGTCTGGTATAATAAATAATAACTAAGAACTCTGTACTAGTAATCTGAAAGAGAGATCTAATTTATGCTACTGCAAAAGAGGCATCATCTATTCCACAGTATACATACTTAGATGAAGTCTATGTTGGAGCTATTTAAAATGTCTTCTGTAGAGGAAAATTTCACAGCTGTACAAAACACAGATCTTTATTAATCAAACGACAATTCTGAAACCGTTTTTAGCCAGTACATCTATGCAAATGATAGTTTCTCTAGGTGTATTTGCTATGCTGGTTATACTAGCTGACATCATTACTGACATCAGCTTCACAAACAAGTAGGCACATAGTACTTACCCACCACAGTCCCACAGGTTCAAAACCAAGTTTCCCAGAAATCGAACATGAGAATGTTCTACATCAACTGGAAGATAAATGTTACAAATCTAGTACTTGTAGTAAAATAACATGAAATTTAAAATAAACAAACCACTAACCCATGGTGTTTAGAAGGACCAAAGTGAAGTGAAATGCTCAAAGCCATAACAAGAAGGTGATTTTCAGTTTAGTTATGTGGTTTAGTGGCAAGGTAGGCACTTATACTACCATAAACTAAGGAATTGCTCTTGTGTAAGTAATTTTTAAATTTCAGTAGTTTAGTACACAAAGCAGAAACAATCTCCAAATATAATTATTAATATTAAGATTTAACACACAAGACAATGACATACACCATTTAACTGAGATTCCCAAACCCACAAAAATTAAAGACAGAAAGCAAACACAGAACAAACATAAAACATAAGGAAACTGCTATAATGACTTCCTCTTCAGTTAATAAGTCTACTAGATTTTCTTCTTTCTGACTCTCCTGACCACATTCAATTCACTTTGAGTCCTTTGTAGTATCTCTTAATTCTATTCTTTATTTTATAATCCATCACCCAACATCAAGGAGAGCCCTTATCACCTCATGCCTGCACTACGAGAAAGCTTTACTTACTTTACATCACCCATTAGGCTACTGCAAGGTTCACCTTCTTAACACTACTTTAAACATACCACTCTCCACTCAAAACCCTCTCAATGGTACCTCCATGTTTAATGGGGGTCTCTCAAGGTCCTTCACACTTAAGCTTTCAATCTACTTTTATAATCCCCACTAATTCACATTAAGAAATCCTTTCACTTCAGCCCAATATGTTTTTATTCATAGTCCTCCAAACTCTATTACCTCCCCATCTCCCAACATATTTTATATTCAGGGGTCGCAAACTTGCTAAATCAGGCCATGTGATCAAACCTATACCATTAAAGCTGGTTAAATATGAGGATAAATATCTACCATGAGCTCATAGAAGTGACAGTTACTCAACTATTGTTCATTTTCCATGCAAAATTGTTGGCTCAGGTTTACTAGATCTTTAACATTTTAAATAGTAGCTTAAATTCTACATTTTGTAATAAAAACTTTGACAGGAGATTACCACTTTCAATTTTTCTAAAACAATGTACAGACAAAAGAGAACACATCTACAGGCCTTATCAAGCGCACAGGCTGTCTGTTTGCGACCTCTGTTTTATTGTTCCGTCCCACTAGCCATGGCTTTTTTCATACTTTGCTGCAAAGCCTCCTTCTTCCTTTAAAAGTTAATCCTAAAACTGATCCTAATTCCCACCTCCTCCAAAAGTTCTCCTTGCCTGACAAAAATCCCACTTCCATTATCACTCTCTCTGAACTCAAACATTTATTAAGCAACTACTCTCTGCCAGGCACGAAAAACCCCAAGAAAGAATAATGAAAGATTTTATCATGAATATTTCTCAAAGTGTAGCAAATTTATTCCATATAATTTATGTGATAGTTAACTCAATCACACTAATATTTCCACTATCTCCAAGCTGTTACCTAAACTAATTGTTATCTACTTTTGTACAACTTTATCTTCTCATAATGTATAGAGATAAACCATCATGATAAAGTAAATCATAAAGACTTTCAAGTCAAACAGACTTTAGTTTATATAACAGTTCTACCTGTGTATGACTTTGGACAAGTCATGAAAGCTTATGAAATTAGCATTCAATTCTGTGAAAAAAAAAAAGGAAAGAACATAGTATTAGCCTCACAGGATTGCTGTGAGGATTCAAAGAGCTATATACATAAAGTGCCTGGCACATAGTAGATGCTCAAACTACTTCCTTTTACCCCTCTACTTCCCCCTCCTTGGAAAAGGAATCATATCTTACATGTCTTTGTATTTCCAACAGAGTCTACGAGAGAGTAGGTGCTCAAACTGCTATTAATTTGAAGACTATGTATACGGTCTAGTACTAAAAAAAAATGAAAAGAAGTGCTACTGAGAAAGGGAAAGACAATAACAAAAGAAATGACAGGATTCAGTGATTTTTTAGATATAAGGCATATGGGATAGAAATCTGGTTTCTACTCCCATATCCCAGAAACAGTTCTCATTAAGTGACCAATGGCCCCATTGTCAAATCCAATGGACTTTTTAGTCCTTGTCTTTCTGCAGCATGACACTGTTGAGTACTCTCTTCTTAAAAGAATTCTCTTCTCTTGGTCTCTGGTGTCACATCTACAAAATCCTGGAAGATCCTCCCTCATGGGCGCCTATTCTTCTTTCTGTTCCTTAAATGTTAGGGCTCTTCGGGATTCCAACTGGCCGCCTTCTCAACAAAATATTCTTCCCCAAGGCAACTTAACTGTCATAATGCTACATTTAGAATTCAGTTACTAACTAGGCAACACTAGTGTGGATTTTTCTATTTTTCTGACTCATATTGTATACTATACTGTCTAAGCTCAATGCAGCCAATATAACTTATCTCTTCTTTCATCCAAACCAATCTGCCCCTTTCAGTTTTCTCCATCTTGATGAATTTAACCAGCTGACTAATCTAAAACTTCTCATACTTTCAGTCTTCTTTTTCCCCTCACAATTCTCTCCAGGTTTCCCAGAAATCCTGCTGACTCCGCCACTTAATCATAAACCCCAACCCAGTAACCTTGCACCATAACTACCACCATCTTAGTCCCCTGCCAGCTCTTAAAGTTTTCAAAAAAAATAGAGATTTACTTCTCACAATTCCAAAATCGTGAAAATTCCGAGATCCAGCCACCAGCAGAGTGGGAGTCTAGTGAAAACCAGTTGTCTGGCTTATAGGTTATAGCTGTTTCTACCTTGCATCACTCCAATCTGTCATCCACATTACAGGTATATTGATGTCTCCAAACTGCTGAATTTTATACCATTCTCTAAAATGAACATGTCTGTGCATACATAATTGTATGCATTGAGAAGAAAGCCAGAATGGTAACCTTAGAAGTACAAATAGTGGTTGTCTCTAGAAAGTTGGCTTGACAACTAGGAACAAAATGGACTTTTTATACTTAGATAATGTTCGGCGCTTTTACAAGTGTTATTATGAATTAAAACTAATTCTTCCATGCTACTTTTTTGTTTAACATTCTCCCATGAGTTGAATACCTTTCTTAACTTATAGGACACTTTATATATAAACCTCATTTCCTGTTTCCCTGTTAAATTTTAGAACCATCTATGTCCCTCTTGTTCTCCTATAACTTTCCTACTCTGTTATCATGAAAGCAACTAAAAAGAATGAAAAACAGAGCTTTAGGGATTCATATACACTTATGGAGCAGAAAGGAAAAAACATTATAATTAAGATTAACTTTTCTTTTTAAAGCAGGGAGGGGTTGTTGAAGTCAAAGGAAGAATATTGATGTGATAAAGCATTAAATAAAAAGCCAAGAGAACAGAATTTTGAGAAGATGGAAAATCCTTGAGCCATCAACAGTGTTTAAGACTAAAATATTTCATAATCATTTTAGTGACAAATTTACACTTTAACATTTAATTATAAATTAGTAATATCATTTTTTACTTCAAATTTCAAAATGCAGAAGTCTATAAATTTAACAAAATAAAACTCGAATTTTTTCAGGAATGACAAACCATGAAAACACTAACACATTAAAGTCAAACAACATTTTAAAAGTAGTATTCTTTTTACTACCTTTAAATAAAATCAGTAACTACATCAAAAGGGATAACAAATGAAAAGCAATGTACTACATGTATTCTGAACAAACACAGACCTTTCTTCATTAGTGACAAACTTGTTAATGATGATATGCTAAAACATTAAGACCAGTATTTTTCATTATATTCTTTATTATCTTTAAGGAAATTCAGGAAATACTAACCAAGTATTACCAGTCAACTTGATACATGAGATATCCTTAGGGGTAGGAGCCCCATCCTACTGACATTATCTGGGAAAAGATACTTCCAGATATATGCTTTCTGAATGAAGGGCCTATTTTAATTAATAGGATTATAAAATTTGCACCATTATGATCATAATAATGCTCCCGGATTATGTCAAAACTATTTTCAGCAGTTTCAGTAATTTTGAAATTCTTGCTGTGAGACTATCCATTGGATTCAAGGTAATTAACCACCTCTGCTGATAAGTTAGAAACACAGTGAGAAAAGATGTTTCAAATAAGTGCACAGAATTTAAAATATGAATGAAAAAAAGACAGCATCTTCAACAAATGGTGCTGGTCTAACTGGATTTCTACATGTAGAAAAATGCAAATAGATCCATTCTTATCACAAAACTAAAGTCCAAGTGGATCAAAGACCTCAATATAAAAACAGACACACTAAACCTGTTAGAAGAAAAAGTGGAGAAAAGCCTTGAACTCATCGGCACAGGAGACAACTTCCTGAACAGAACTCCAACAGCACAGGCTCTAAGATTAACAATAAATAAATGGGACCTCATGAAACTGAAAAGCTTCTGTAAAGCAAAGGACACTGTCAACAGAACAAAATGACAGCCTACAGACTGGGAAAGGATCTTCACCAACCGTATATCTGACAGAGGGCTAATATCCAGAATATATAAAGAACTAAAGAAGTTAAACAGCAACAAATTAAGTAATCCAATTAAAAATGGGGTATAGAGCTAAACAGAGAATTCTCAATGGAGGAATATCAAATGGAAGAGAAACACTTAAAGAAATGTTCAATGTTATTAGCCATTAGGGAAATGCAAATCAAAATGACCCTGAGAAATGGACCATGCATGGATAAAACCTAGAACCCCTGCACGAATGTAGCCCATGGCAGCTCAGCATCCAAGTGGGTGCCCTCATAAGGAGAAGAGGGACTGTCTTTGACATGAACTCAATGGCTGGCTCTTTGACTCCCCCACCCCTCGCTGACCGAGGGAGGAGCAGCCTTGCTAGGCCACAGAGGAGGACAATACAGCCAGTCCTGAAGAGATCTGATAAGCTAGGATCAGATGGAAGGAGAGGAGGACCTCCCCTATCAGTGGACTTAGAGGGGAATGGGAGGAGATGAAGGAGGGAGGGTGGGATTGGGAGGGAATGAGGGAGAGGGCTACAGCTGGGATCCAAAGTAAATAAACTGCAACTAATATAAAAAAAATAAAAAATTTAATTAAAAAATATTCAACATCCATAGTCATTTGGGAAAGTCACTGGGGAAATGCAAATCAGAACGATCCTGAGATTTCACCTTACAGCCATCAGAATGGCTAAGATCAAAAACTCAAGTGACAACACATGCTGGAGAGGATGTGGAGCTTTCCTCTTCTTACTTTTCCTTTCCAACCTTGTACAAACACTTTGGAAATCAATATGACGCTTTCTCAGAAAATTAGGAATAGTGCTTCCACAAGATCCAGTCATACCACTCCTAGGCATATATCCAAAATATGCTCAAGTATACAACAAGAACATTTGCTCAACCATGTTCACAGCAGCTTTATTTGTAATAGCCAGAATCTAGAAACAAACTGATGTCCCTCCATGGAGGAATGAATACAGAAAAGGTGGTATATTTACATAATGGAATGCTACTCACCAATTAAAAACAAGGAAATCATGAAATTTGGAGGCAAATGGTGGTAACTAGAAAAGATCATCCTCACTGAGGTAACCCAGCAGAAAGATACATATGATATATATTCACATATAAGTGGATATTAGCCATATAATATAGAATAAGCATATTAAAATCTATACTCCTAAAGAAGCTAAACACCAAGGAGGACCCTAGGAAAGAGGCTTAATCCTCATTCAGTACAGCAAACAGTATAGATAGTAGAAGTAGGAGAAGACAGGGAACAGGACAGGAGCCTTCCACAGAGGACCTCTGAAAGATTCTACCCACCAAGGTATCGAAGGAGATACTGAGACTCATAGCTAAATCTTGGGCAGAGTGCCAGATTTATTATGGAAGAAGGAGATAGAAAGACCTGGAGGGGACAGGAACTCCACAAGGAGAACAACATAGCCAAAATAACTGGGCCCAGGGGGTCCTGCAGAGACTGATACTCTGACCAAGGACCATGCGTGGAAAGGACCTAGACCCTGTATTCAAAGGAAGCCCACTGGCTCCTCAGTTTCCAAATGTGTTCCCTAGTAAAGGGTACAGGGGCTGTCTCTGACTTGAACTCAGTGGCTGGCTCTTAGATTACTTTCCCCTGAGGTGGTACAGCCTTGCCAGGCCACAGAGGAAGATGATGCAGCCAGTCTTAATGAGACCTGATAAGCTAGGGTCAGATAGAAGGGAAGGAGGTTCTCCCCTATCAGGGGACAAGGGGAAGGGCATAGGGGGAGAAGACAGAGGAGGCTGCAGCCACAATATAAAGTGAATAAATTGTAAAAAATAAATATTTAAATAAAATTAAACTTAAAAAAGAGTAAATACTTAGGATGTAAAAACAAAGAATTGAAAGTATGAAGAAAAGGTATTCCAGGAATTGATGGGTAGTATAATATAGAATAATATAGACAGTGTAATATAGACAATAGAGTATAGTATAGATAAATTATTATCTGTCATAATAAACAGAAGAGGACAAATTGTTATTCTAACTCTGACACTTACTAGCTGAATGTGATTAAGTTTTAAGTTATCCTTTCATCATTATTAGAATACAGGCAATATGAAAACTAGAGTAAATGAAGAGAGGGCATAAAAGTTACAGTCATTCAATAAGCATCCCTACTGAAAACATATAGATAGTAGGCCTACATATTCAATTTGAAAAACAAAAATATTAAATATATCAAATCAAGACACAAGACAGAAAAACATTTGGACAAGTACACTTTCTGGAGGCTAGATGTCAACAAACCATATGAAACTATCTTGACCAACATTTTTGACAATAACTTAGATACTTATCAAATATAAAACTGCATATAACTGTGAAGGATACCTAACATATCAAGTGAGATAATAATTAGCCAAAATGAAAATGGGAATTTCTGCCAAGTACAATGACACCACTTGTAATCCCAGCACTCAGGGAGGCAGAGGAAGAAGGATCTCTGTGAGCTCGAGGGCAGCCTGGTCTACAAAGCAAGTCTAGGTCAGCCAGGATTACACAGAGAAATCCTGTCTTGGGGGGGAAAAACACTAAAAACAGAAACTAGGAACTCCTTTGTATTATGCATAAAAAAACTGCAATCCAGCAGCTTAGATTTCAAAATTAGGAAACATGAGCCATTTAATGTAAGAATTAATCATGAAGCTCAAAATATGAGCTGTACAAAAACCAGAGGATGGCTATGCTTTAATATATGTAAAGATGAACTGAGACTTTTATTGTGATTCAGTAAAATAAAGGTTGCTCCAAAACAAAAAGGTAGGGTTTCATTATACTAATAGCAAAGTAATGACCAGAATAAGAGAGGTAGTAGGCCTACCCTGCCTTGATTAGACCACATCTGCATTCAAGTCTTATAGGAAAAATAGACAAATTTGAAGAAGTCCTTAAAATATTTCAAAATTACGTCAAATAAGGAACCAGGGATGTTTAAAAGGTAGGGATAACAAAATTTGGGAGGTAGAGAATGAGTAAGATAAATTGAGATTTTGAGTATTCTCAAATATTTGTAGAGAATAGAAGAGAACCATAATAAAAAAAAAGAAAGAAAAAAGAAGAAAGATAGCTAGATAAACAATTAGACAGACTTGGTACTTTATGTAGGAAATAGTTTTCTAATCATCAAAACTGCTCCCTTTATCGAAGTCTACATTATACTACAAGCCCCTAACAGAAATGAAGTTCCTTCTCCTTTGTATCCCAGAGTCTGGAGCATAATGTGCTTTGAAACCAGATTGGGGCGACTTACAGAACAGTGCTAACTTGTTGCTAAAAGTACTGAAGATGCTAGAAACCCAGATTGGAATCTCAAGGCCAGGCAGAGGAGTGCCTTACTCATCCAGAAGCCAAGAACAAAGGCAGGATTCAGAAATGCTTAGATGCTTCAGAATGAAATGGCAATCTGTATCAGAGCAGGGCACTCCCAGGATCCTTGACTCATTGTTCTGGTAGCCATATTAGCCAAGAAAGTCTATACTAACAGTCTAGCCATAAACGTCAATTAGATATTTCCCAAGTCAGAGTAGATGCTCCAAAGAGAAGATCTAGGTGCATAAAGAGAGCCAGCAAAGTGCAGAGCAGGTATATCTTTTCCAAGTTTATCTTTTAATAAAGACAAGGATTAACTCCTGCATTGAAAACATCTTAGATTTTATTATACACTAGTTAATGTCTATGATTTTCTCCTTTGCATAAAAAGTTATAAACAAGCATTCTTCCCACAAAATAAGCAGGCAAAGGGTCCCTATGCTTGCCTAAGAAACAGCAGGATAAACAAGAAGTTAGCTAGGAACATCCCACTTTGCAAGCACCCTAGAAAGGAAAGCAGCTCCCCAGGATAGTGAGCTATAACAACCAGAATTAGGCCACACATTCTGAGAAATGCAAAAAGGGAAAGCATGCTCCAAAGCAAATTCATCAACCTGTGCATTCTCAAGCTGCTGCAATCAAGTGTGTTATGCAGATTAATAGCCAAGGTCACCTCACTTTACAATAAGATGAAACATCTTACTTGTTGCACCAAGGCGACGTGTGTCTCTGGCAATATAATTTGCAAAGATAATAGACCTCATGCTGGTCTTACCAGATCCACTTTTACCCATCAACAGCACCTAAAGACAAAGTATGGAGAAAAGTTAGCATATCTAGTGTAAAGAGAGCCATTTTCCCTCTGTAGTTGACATATTACAGAAGTGCAAGTACCAATGACCAGTATGGACACCTGTAATTTAACTATCCCCTAGCCAATGGTGATAACATTCCATGAGCCAAATACTTACCTGCTATGAATTACACATCATTTTAGCAATACAACTGTGGTGAGTTTGTTATTAAATGTAATATTTATTTAGAACTATGTTAATAAAATACCACCAGAATGGAAAACTAACTATTCTCCTATTATCAAAGGTTATATATATATAACACCAACAAGCAGATTTCAGTATAACTGAAAAGCTCTTCCTACTTCTCTGTTCAAGGTCAGTTTTTGTCACTTTAGCCCATGATTTTATCCTTTCCATGTACTTCTACAATTTTCTTTCATCAGTTTCTGTCTCTTCTTTTTAAGTTTCTTGTGCCCTAAGAAAACTGGGCAAGTAACCTACACATAACACCATTCTTGATTTAGCTTATTGATTTAGCTTATCTACTGTCTTTACCCCTTGACTTTCCCAGTCTACAACTTTTAGCATCCAGACAATTTAATAGAATGGATTGTAGTTTCTTTGCTTTCAGCCGTTTAGGGAGTCGAGACTCTATGTCTGTGTTCACAGTGTATTTTCTACCATCATTTATTCTTCTTTACTAAGTCCCACTTATCCTTCAAGGATTGATGCAACAATCAGCTCAAGAATTTTCTCTGGAGCTAGGGATGGAGCTCAGTACTAATACAAATGAGACCCTGTGTTCAATCCCCAGTATCCTCCCCATAAAGTTTCTCTGACCCAAATACCTTAGGCCAGCAATTCTTAATCTGTGGGTAGAAACCCCTTGGGGTGGGGGTGGGATCAAACAATCTTTTCACAAGGGTCACCTAAGACCATTGGAAAACGCAGATATTTACATTACAATTTGTAGCAGCAGCAAAATTCCAGTTAGGAAATAACAACTAAATTAATTTTATACTTTTTTTTGGGGGGGGTGTCACCATAACATAAGGAACCTTGTTTAAGGGCTGCAGCATTAGTGATGTCTAGAATCACTGCCTTAGGCTGACAGTTAGCTTGCCTACCCCCTAGTGGTACTACTATGTTATCTTAGACCACAAAGCTCTGCAGTCCCTCCTTTTGGGGAATTTTCTTCTGGGACTCTAAACCCTTCAAGGACAGAGGGAGCATCTTTGTATCCTTTGTATCTCCAAGGCCTGATGCATGGTAAAACCTTGAAAAACACTCACTAAATGAATGAACAAGCTATTAAAACAAAGATACAAGACCGTAAAGACATCTTTCTTGTGTTAGTATTTAACACAAGAAAAACACTGTTAAATAATGCCACATGTTCTTACACTAGAAGGAAACAGAGTAAAATGACTTTCAAAGAGTCCTTTTAAACATTAAGTTTATGAAATACAGTTCTGTTGTTAACGTTCCTTTTCAAATGAAAGGGATACTTATTCTACCTTCAATCCTAATATAGTTTATTGAACTGTCTGATTACAAATATATGGAACATTAAATTATAAGGAACAATTAAATTAACTGGAAACTAATTAAACAACTATATATATATTCCTGGGATAAAAACTGATTCTTTAATGCATGTACATTGTAGAATGATTAAATCAAATGACTTTTCCCTTTTTCTCTTTTTATAGTTCTTTAAGCTTTACTGTATCTAAGTTTTGCTCCTAATTATGTAGAGATCTCTGGCATTTTTAGGCATTTTTGTTGATAGCAACTTCAGGAAATCATCAAAAACATCCTCCCAGAAAACCTGAGGTCCATAATTAAATTTTAGATGGACTCAGGCTAAAAATATTAGACCTTCCCATGAAAGGGCAAAGATAATTATGTTTGTGCTCTACAGGGAGTTTACTCATATAAACTTCCTAATAGCCCTGTGAGGGTTATTACAGTACTTTACAAATGACATCAATTCCAAAAAGACCAAGAAATTTGCTTCAGAGGTACATTCTTTGGGATACTGTCTAAGTCCCAATAAAAGTGCAAAGTAAACAACATCCAATTCCAGCTAGGAAAAAAAATGCATGTAAACATTTGATATGGGTTAAAAAATAAACATGCACAAAGGAGGCTGTGTAATATTTCTATATGGCTTGACTCTGTGAGATTAATTTTAGACAAAGTAAATCTACAGTAAATAACGGGATGAGAGTCTGAAAGACCACATAGGTTATTGCCGTGGTCCAGAAAAAAACAAATTTCCTGAGCTGCAGCTTACCTTCTTCTTCATGTTTTTGATGTACCTAACACATCTTACCTTTTTCTTCATGGCTGCATTTGGCATTGCCCACCTGTAGATACAAACCAAAAGATAGTGTTTCTATGGTCTAATTGCCTTAGAAATAATAATTTAAAAAAGTACACGGAGAGATTCAGAAGAATACTCTTTAAAAGAGCTAAATATGTATAAAACCTCGGTTCAGATGTCTTCATTTTCCTAAATCATAAAACTGGGTTTATGGCTTATATTCCCTGTTTCCTTCCTAAGGCCGGGAGATGCTTCCTAGGAAGACATATTTAGGAATACGAACCATTTAAATTCAAGATTTTATATTTTCTTATAAAACTAAAGCAATACTGTGGGTACTTTCATAAATCAAACAGTATTTTAAAATACTATTTTGAATACTATTTTTTAAATTCAGCTTCTTATTTTTCAAATCTGGAAGCATCTTTGGATCTTCAATCGTCCTTCTAAGCTGTGTTTCATTCATTAAAGGCACAAAATACATATAACGCAGCTCTCAAATAGGCATATTGCATTATACGTCACTGGTCAGCAAATGTCTGTCCTCTTCCTCTTTTTATCACCAACAAGGTGATATCATCAAATCACCTTTAAGAAAACGCAAAACTCAGAACTGTCTCCATTAGAACACTACACATAAGGCAGGAATCTCAGCTCCAGGCAAAAGGCTGTTTCTGTTCTGTTTTCCATCATCAAGGGCATGATACCAATCAACCATACTGGTAAATTAAAGCAATTTATCACTGGAGGTTAGTGGCTGTTGCATTTCTCAATACTCTTTACAATTAGCACACCCTCCCTCCCAGGTACAACATAATACCCTGAACCCACCCAAGCGATCCTTCCGGTTCCCCTACTGGAGGTTCCACTTCTGGGCCCAGATTCTCATTCTCCGTCTTTTTCTCGGAGTCAGATTCTTCCATCGCGCAACAAGTTCTTCACAGTTCCTTCTAGATCCGCAGTACTCTTTTCTTCTTGCTCACCTCCCTTACTGCCTATCTTTGCCCAGTGCCTGCGGCCTCCTCTATCCCTGCCTCCTCCTTTGTCCACTGGGGGGCCGCTTTTCCCACAGTTACCTTTAAGAACCCAACTTAGTCTCAAGGCACAGCCAAGCAGGTCAGCCAAAAGGAGCCAGCGATTCGGTGCATGCAAAGGAAGAGATGGAGGAGAAGGGAGGGCAAGATGAATAAGGAATTGGTCCTCACTCCCCAAGGTCTCAAGACCGGAGGTAACTTGGTCCCCTTCAGTGCAGAATGCAAAGGCTGAGGTAATGGAATGAGCTGGACCTAAGCTGCAAGAAGCAAAGCGGTCACCGCCTGGTAGCTCCTCCCGACCTCGCTGCCAGTAAGAATCCGCCTGAGGACGCCTTTACTTCCGTGCCCGCCCTTCAGGAGAGCCTGAGTCTCACCGCAACCACGCTACTGCAGCCCAGGATCACGTGGGAACCTGCCGTAGTCCCAGGCCTGTCACGTGCCGCACCCCTTTGGGGTGGCAAGGGAGGGGAGCTTGGAAGAATACCATAGAGATGGCTCTAGAAAAGCCAGAGTGCCACCCGCTGTCACGTGGCCCGGGCTCTCATTTCCCCGCTGTGGGCCCTTAGGGTGACCCGCAGGCGCTGTGAAAGTGATGGACGTGGCCACGCCCACCCGCTGCTCAAAATTAAAGGAGAAGGTTGCGATTTCAGCACCTGCCACCTGTTTCCACTGCACCTTACGCTTAGGCTACCGTTCGTCCTTACGACAGTTCTACTAATGAAAAAACGTAATACATCTGAAGTGCTTTAAACTGCCTTTCACGTAGAAAACTCAATAAGTTGTTATTGCCAGGACCAGAAACACACACAGGGTTTTAACACATTCACCATTTAACTTTAAACATATGCAAATGTATTTTTAAATTTTCTTATTAACATGTAATACTTGCTCATACAGAATTTAGTGTGGAAAATAAGTTCACATAAGAGAATATATTTTCATAAGAGGTTAGGAAACTATAAAACTGATAACAGACCATGCTTATTATATTCTGGTATAGAGACTGCCAGAAACAGACACCAATTACGAATTCAAAATAATTGCTTCTGGAGAGCAGGACATGGAATAAGATGTGACATAAAGGAATTGCTAATTTTCATTTTAAACCCTTATATATTATATACAAATTATATAGACACACATTTTGTATATACACGCATTAGTTTGGTAAGAAAAGGTAGCAAAAAAAAAAAAGCCAGCTATTAAAGTACTCCTTTAATCCCAGCATTCAGGAGGCAGAGGCAGGTGGATATCTGAGTTTGAGGACAGCCTGCTCTACAGCATGAATTCCAGGACAGCCAGAGCTACAAAAAAACAAAACAAAACAAAACAACAACAACAAAAAAACCACCTTGTCTTAAGAAAAAAAGAGGGAAAAGAAGAAAGAAAAGGTAGCAAAAACTAGTGTCAACTCCCACCAACCCTAGTTGAGATCCTGTATGATCCTTCCTCTTCACAACTTCCATGTTTCATGAAAAGAAATACTCTATTGTGATTACTCTTTTGTGGCCCTAGCAGTAGCAAATTTTTCTGCTTCCTCCAATCAAATATTAACTGTCCAAAGGCGGTAGAGGGACCCAGCAATGACCAAAACAAACTAAAAAAAAATTAGGATATACCTATATTTCATCTAAAACTTGTAGAATACATGGGGCTGGAGAGATTGTTTGGTGGTGAAGAGAACTGTCTGTCCTTCAAGAGGACCTAGTTTCAATTCCCACCACCCACCACCTGGCAGCTCACAACTGTATATAACTACAGTTACAGGGCATCCAACACCCTCACATAGACATGAAGATACACAGAGCACCAATGTACATTTAATAAAGTAAATACACATTTTTAAAAAGTGATGTTTAAAAGCCTGATGGTGGTGGCACATGCCTTGGATCCCAGCACTTGGGAGGCAGAGGAGGTGGATATTTGTGAGTTCAAGACCAAGCTGATCTACAGAGCAAGTTTTAGGACAGCCAGGGTTCCTCAAAGAAACCCTGTCTGGAAAAACCAATAAATAAATAAACAAACAAATAAATAAGATAAAAAGTAAAAAAGTGAAATACACAAGAATACACGTAGCTCAAAGAAGAATAGATAGTAAAAATATATTCCCCAAAACTCAAGTGATAACACATGCTGGAGAGGATGGGGAGAAAAGGGAATCCTCCTCCATTGCTGGTGGGAATGTAAACTTGTACAACCACTTTGGAAATCAATCTGGCACTTTCGCAAAAAATTGGGAATAGCACTACATCCAGTGACACCCTTCCTGGTTATATACCCAAAAAATGCCCCACCACTCAACAAGGGCATTTGCTCAACCATGTTCATAGCAGCTTTATTCATAATAGCCAGAATCTGGAAACAAACCAGATGTCCCTCGGTTGAGGAATGGATACAAAAATTGTGGTATATTTACACAATGGAATACTACTTGGCAATTAAAAACAAGGAAATCATGAAATGTTCAGGCAAATGGTAGGAACTAGAAAAGATCATGCTGAGTGAGGTATCCCAGGAGCAGGAAGACACACATGGTATATATTCACATATAAGTGGGTAATATAGGATAAACATACTAAAATCTATACTCCTAAAGAAGCTAAACAAGGAGGACCCTAGGGTAGTTGCTCAATCTTCACTAAGAAAGCAAATGGGATAGACATCAGAAGCAGCAGAATACAGGGAACAGGACAGGAGCCTACCACAGAGAACCTCTGAAAGACTCTACCCAGCAGGGTATCAAAGCAGATGCTGAAACTCATAGCCAAACTTCGGGCAGAGTGCAGGGCATCTTTTGAAAGAAGGGGAAGATAAAAAGACCAGGGAGGGGGAGAGGTAGCAGCTCCACAAGGAGACCAACAGAACCAAAAAATCTGGGTCCAGGGGTCTTTGCAAAGACCGATACTCCAACCAAGGACTATGCATGGAGATAACCTATGCCCCTTGCTCAGATGTAGCCCATTGCAGCTCAGTGTCCAAGTAGGTTCCCTAGTAAGGGAAATAGGGGCTGTCTCTGACATGAACTCAGTGCCTCACCATTCCCTGAGGGGAGACAGCTTTACCAGGCCACAGAAGAAGACAATGCAGCCAGTCCTGATGATACCTGATAGGCTAGCATCAGATGGAAGGTGAGGAGGACCTCCACTATCAGTGGACTGGAAGAGGGGCATAGGAATAGAAGAGGTAGGTAGAGTGGGACTGGGAGGGGATGAGGGAGGGAACTACAGTTAGGATACAAAGTCAATAAATTGTAATAATAAAAAAATAAAATTAAAATTAAAAATGTAATAGGCCACCAAGTTGACTAGATATCTAGGGCAGCCACGGAGACACAATAGACGCCAGAATAGAGAGTCAAGCACAAACCAAACCAAAGTGAAGAACAGTTACACAGAGAAGATTCCTACTGGAGAGGAGTCAACAACAAATGTTAAAAATTAAAAAAAATTAGAGGGAAATGACCAAGATAATAAAAATTACTTCCCGCATTCACATATTCAACCAAATCCTCAGGCAACAAGGATAAAATCATAAAGGTTAGGCATATGTAAGCTGTCTCAAACGTTTTCACCTACTCTATACCTATCCTCAGTTGAACAGAACCTGAGTCCTAGCAGGCAAATCATGCCAATAAAGAAAAAGGGTAAATACAGTGGAAGGTATGACACAGAAGAGAGGCAAAGAGAGTCCTGAGACATGAGGGCAGGTCCACCACCTGGACAGACAGAATTACTCCAAAGCAGACTTCATGACAAGGACATTTAGGGACAGAATCTGTGATGCTTTGCCCAAGTTTAGAAGATTCTTCTAGCTTGTCTGTTCAGTGACCAGCAGCAATGTTTTTGACATGAAATATTAAGAAGTAAAAATCACAGATGTGGATAAATTCAAAGGAGAAGAAGATACTTAGGGAAATGTATCAAGGCTGAAGATTTTCAAACCGGAATCCCAAACCAATGGAGTCCTGAGAAATATTTTTCTCAGGAGTCTCCTGCTGGGGGAGAAAAGCTATACATAAAACTCTGGCTAAACAGGACAAACTCACCTGGCAGGAAGAGAATCCATGCCTTTCTGAAAGTGTATCTAGCTCTCATGTAAGCTGACTCACGTGTGTTTCCTGACTTCCCTTCATTCATTCTACAAGATGCAAGACAGCTGCAGGAAAAGAGAAAAAACCTGGGAGACTTTCAACTCCTGCTTTGCCAAAGTATACATCAATTCGTTTTCTCTACCAACTCCATCTCTTAATTTCTTTTGAAACATGGGACCACTAAGGTGGCAGGTTTAAGCATCCAGCAACAATGTTAGTAGTGACTTCAACCGTAAAAATGTAAACTCTAAAAATCAACACAAAGAGCAGCACTGAACAACTCTATCCAACGAACACTGGCTACACATAGTACAGGGATTCCATAAGCTAAACCATGTCTTCATATGGTGACATTTTTTTTTAAAAGGCTGATACCCAAACTGTAAATAAAGGAGAAAAAAAAAACATATTCCATGCAAATAGGCAAAACAAAGCTGGGATTACCATACTCATAGCTGATCAAATGGCATTCAATCAAACCTAAATCTCAAACTTTGGATACAAGTTATGAAAGAGACATTATTCAATAATAAACAAGTTAATCTATCAAGAACATATAAGAGATATACGTGTATATGCACCAAACATTCCCTAAATAAATGAGGTAAATTTCTACAGAATGGAAGAAAGACAAGTCCGAATCAATAGCAGTTATAGACATATATCCTTAATTTAAAAGCAATTAAACAATCAGGGAAAAGATGTATAAGGAAATGAACTTGAGAGAATCCATAGACCACCTGGATCTAATAGAAATATATAGAATATTCCACCCAAGAAAGTAAAAAAAAAATGTTCATTTTTTTTAACTTGATGAGAATATGTGATCAAAGTTAGACCATATATTTGACTATGTCATACAAAAATGTCTAAAAAACTAGCACTGGAATCATAAAAAAACTTTTCTGACTAAAATGTAATAAAATTAGAAATAAATGCCAGGGGAAACCCTGGCACATATCCAAATTTATGGAAAGTAAATAACATATTCATAAGAACAAACACTGATCCAATGAGAACTTTTTATGCTCATTTGCATTTCCTTGGTAGTTTCTTCTGCTCTTTAGTTTTCAGCATTACTCAGTTAGTAGTTAAGAGTCAGTATGTATCTTCTTAGTCTCTATAATGTTCCAGGCAGCAGGTTTAATTCATTTGATTAATCCATTTAATCCTATATTTTGCTTTAGTATCATATTTTATTTTTTTGCCTTTGTTAGTGTCCGTTTTTTTTTTTTTTTTTTTTTTTTTAAAACAACTGTGGTGTGCCTCTTCCTTTCCCCTTTGATAATCTTGACACTTTTTTTTTTTCAGTTGTCCCTTTAATGGTATCTTTATAACTTTTTACACTTAAACCTGTTTATTCAATTATTAGTATTTTAGAAAATACCTTTTAACTTTGACTTGAAAGGTGGTGAAATATCTTTCCTATCACCTGTTCTTCCACTTGTTGTACTATATTGTTTTTTGTTTTCCTAGTGTCCAAATTTACACATTTAAATTAACTGGGTTGCTTTTGTTTCTGAGAAAGGGTGTCACTGTGTGCTCTAGGCTGATTTTGAAGCCATCTTCCTGCTCCAGCCCTCCAAGTAGCTGGAACTAGATGAATGTGTCACTGTGCCCAACTAAGAATACACGTTTAAATAATGTATCTCATTGGTACTTGATTTAGTTTCTCTCCTTACCTTTGTAGAGTGTTGGGACTAGGCTATATGTCTCAGTCTAAGTTACTCCATTTTATATAAAATAATGGTTTTCCAAGCAGCTGTCTCTATGTAGATCTATCATCTACACCATCTGTTACTCACCATTCAACTAACTCAGACTAATAAATGACTTATTGCTGGCACTAGAAAGGGAAGTATTCTATAAGTTTATTGGGGTAAACTGAGATTGTAGGGGCACATGTGCTTAATAAAATCATATCAGACAGATTACACCCATGAACTTATCAGACATTTGAGACCATGTGGATGTGACTTACTCTCGTGGACAACATAAAGGGATGGACACCTGACACTGTGATGACATAGCCACACACCAACAATATCTGGTGTCTGTGAGTGTATCTAGGCTCAGAAAGTAGAGAACTCCACAACTCTATGTGGAGCTTCAACTCCTTTTGGAATCCTGCTGTTGATATGACCTGTTAAACTGTCTACTTGTCCAGCTGATCGCCTGATCCTCTGGACTGGAGCTCACTATTTCCTGTTTTTAGAACCTGGCTTGGGTTTTTACTTCACAAGTGGTATCTGCACCAATTCCATTTGCTCTTTCTGTTTCATGCTTGTGGCTCACGATGTGAGCTCTCAGCATCCTGATCCAGCTACAATGCCTGTTGTTTGCTGCCATACTTCCCTGCCATGATGGAGTCTTATCCCTCTGGAACCATAAGCTAAATAACAGAAGGTGTTCTGGATATGGAGATCTTGGTGAAAGAGCAGGTCTTGAACAAATTGTTTGAATTCTCTGAACCTCAGTTTCCTCTACTATAAAAAATTTTAACAGCAACTTTCTTAGATATTTTAAAGATTGGGTTTGACCATGAAAGAAAATTGTCATGTGTAGTGGCTTATCTATAACTGCTACTCAATAACTGGTAATTAAAAAATTTATAATCCTCTACTCATATTTTATATATTTTTAATAAAAGCAACTCATAAGTGAAGGGATAGAAATGGAAGTTCCATGAAAACAGAATAATGGCTATACTAGTATTTGATAAACTAGACTTGAAGTCTGAAACAAAAAGGTCATTATATCATAATAGAGGCATCAACTCCTCAAGAATACACAACAGAACAAGAAAATTTGAACACAGGGAACTTCCCAGAGACTAATACTCCAACCAAGGACTATTCATGGAGATAACCTGGAACCCCTGCACAGATGTAGCCCATGGCAGTTCAGTGTCCAAGTGGGTTACATAGTAATGGGAAGAGGGACTGCCTCTGACATAATCTGATTGGCCTGCTCGTTGATCACTTCCCCCTGAGGGGGGAGCAGCCTTACCAGGCCACAGTAGAGGACAATGCAGCCACTTTTGATGAGAACTGATAGACTAAGATCAGAAAGGGGAGGAGGACCTCCCCTATCAGTGGACTTGGGGAGTGGCATGCATGCAGAAAGGGGAGGCAGGGTGGGATCGGGAGGGGAGGAGGGAGGGGCTTATGGGGGGATACAAAATGAATAAAGTGTAATTAATAAAAAATTAAAAAAATAAAAAATAAAAATAAATAAATTTTAAAAAATGCCCCTCTCCCCAAAACCCTCAAATTGTGAAGGAAACAGGAGTGATCATACCTGACACTGCAGAAATTCAAAGGATTATAAGAGATTACTATGAACAATTTTAGGATAATAAACTGAATAACCTGGACAAAATGGGTAGATTCTTTTACTTTTTTCTTTTATTTATTCTTCTTTCATACAATACAACCCCTACCACAACCTCCCCTCCCTCCACTCATCCCAATTTCCCCTACCACAATCTCTGTTCTGCCTGCGCCTTTGTTTCCATTAGAAAAGAACCAAATGCAACTGACAAAAAACAAAACAAAACAAAAAAACAAACACGTAAACTCTTAGAAATACACAACCTACCAAAACTGAAGCATGAAGAAATAGACCAAATGAGCTGCTCTCAGAAAATAAGGCGAGTGAAGATTCAAGTGTGTCCTACAAAGGAGAACTACCATGACCTGATAGCTTCAGGGCTACATTCTATCAAACACTTAAAGAAACAAATATTACTTTTCTTTCCCAAGCTATTCCTGAAAATTAAAAGAGGACTACTTCTAAACTCCCTTTGGGAAGAACAGAAAATCTTCATAATTTTCTATTCATTGAAATATATGTATAAGTTTGTGTGTTTGTGTATGTGTGAAATTTAGAGAACAAAAATATCCATTCACCCTACAGGGCCCTTGAACATAAGAATTTTCGAATATATTTGGAGCTTTTACATCTTCCTCTCCAGGTGTAATCACTATCCTGGATTTTGGTAAATTTCGATTCACTTTTGTTTTTATCATATATAAATCTAATCCTAAGTGATGTGAGGTTTTTTTTTTTAATAGTTTTAACGTGTACAGTCTGTCTTGAATTGATTGAACCTAATCTGAAGATATATAGTCTTCAAAAAATCATCATAACTCCATCACATTGTAAACTTCCTAAATATATACAATACCATGATGGTTAGTTTTAATTGTTAACTTAAAAAATGTAGAATCAACTGGGAGAGGGACCTCTGAGTCTATCTGTGAGATTATGTTAATTACCTTAATTAAGATGAGAAGACTGGTGCCTAAGTGAATGGCACCACTCCTTAGGCGGCATATCCTGGATTATAAGAGTGGAGAAAGTGAGCCAAGTTCTAGCATGTATGCATTCATCATTCTTTGTTATAATGATCAAACTCTTGCCACCATGACTTCCCTGCCACGACAGACTGTAAGATAGAACTATGAGCCAAATAAAACAGAACAAATCCTTTTTCTGTTAAGTTGCTTTTGTCAGAGTATTTTATCACAGGTACAGAAAACAAACCAAGGCAAACATGTTTCAAAGAAAAACAGGTTAGTTAACTGTAAATAAGACAACTTTAGAGTACATATATTAAAACTTTGGGGCCTCTTTTTCTTACTATGACACCACCTTGTTGTTACAAAGGAAAAAATTATGACATAAGGCCCAAAAGACCCAATGTACTCTTACTTCTGAATGTCTGAGAACCCTGAGACATAAAATTGTAAGGACCTGAAAGAATTCATAAGAAGAAACATTCTACTGATGCATATTATGAAACCTCACCTATATAAAAGTATTCTGATGACGTGAAGAAAAGAAAGATACTGTACTGAGAAAAACATACGTGTTGCTGATACCCCATACTAGTGGAAAAGAACCCAACCCGTATTTATGCTTTTCATGTGAGAAAACACCTCATAGAAATTGGTACTCCCACAAAAGATTCAGAACTTTGTTTTCCTTACCATTTCAGACACAGACAATATACTCACCTAAAAAGTTATTCTAGCTGATGGGATAAGCCTGTCATTCCAGCTGCTCTGGAGGCTGATGCAGAAGGATCTTACCTTGAGTATCTTAGTATGATTTTTCCTCTGGGAAGGTGCTGAAGTCCCTTGACTCAGTGTATACCGAACAGCAGGAAGAGAGCTGAAATCAGGCACAGGTTCTTTGGCCTTGTGCCGCTGGCTGTTACTGTGATGGCTAGAACCACGAGATTGCTCAAAGCCCCCGTTAGCATGCTTCTCTGGGCAAAGCAGCAGTGGGAACCACCTAAGCACAGTATAGTGGAGAGGGATGGTGTAAATCTCATGGACACCTGCATTTAGTCCTGTCAATTGCATAGGTCTGCAATGAAGCTGGCCATGCCCCTGGTGTTACAGGGAAATCCTAATCTCCTGGTTTAGGAAGGTGGTATTTGCCATACCTGCTGTGTTACATCACCTAAGTGGGCATGGTTCACAGTCACTCTTACTGATCCAGATTGGGTTTAGGCAACTAATCCCTTAGCTAGTGCAATAGGGTCTATGGGTTCCCACAGAGGTGGAGAATGTAACAATTTCTAACCCATAAAAAACCCCAAGTCATACAATAGCTCCTTATTGAGATAATTTCTGGTTTCAGCACCCTGGTGGCTCACTGGGAGCTGATATACGGTCCTTTCCCAAAGCAAGGTTACTCTGTCTATTTCACATTATCTATAGAGGTGGCCTATATTATGTGAGGAATGTGGCACGTTCTAGTAGCTTGAATCACCGGCATCCACACTGGAAGAGCTTACTGGCCTCCTGACTTTCCCCTGCAAAGAGAAGACTCCTCCCTCCTGTAGCTGTGAAGCTCGAGTAGGATATATTGGGATGTTTCACTTCTCTCTCTAAGATATCCTAGGTCTATGTATATTACAAAGTTATACCACCCTCTTGTTGGCTTTCCCCACACTCATTAATCTTGAAATGCAGCCATAGAAATTTGCTCTCTTTGTAGAAGAAAAAAGTCAGTGCTGCCTACTTTCATTCATCCATCTTGATTTACAAAATTAAAACAGTTAAATTTGTTGTCTCTTTGTCGGACTCCTCCAGAATTTGGAAACTCCTACTGAATATGATTATGTAATGGGATAAGAGTCTTGTGAGACTCTCTCTACATTGTTACTTTGATAGAACTGGACAATTCTTATGTTGTCAAGGTTTCAACTACTATGTTACATTTGAGAACTAAACTCATTTAATTTGATAAGACCAGACAGTTTTAAAGACTCAAGGTTGCCCTGCTGGGATCAATGTTTCTAAAGCTCTTCTGAGAAAGCCAGAATGGCAACACTCTTACAGGGTCCCCCAAATTTCAAGTATGTAAATAAAGTCATTCCAATTCGGCCCAGACAACTGAAAGTATTTTGGAGACTTTGAAAAGAGAATTTTCTCAAATTTGTAAGTATTACAAGTAAAATCTGAAATCTGACAGTGAGTCATTGATTGTTATCTAGCATCTAGAAATGTTTAAAGTTCCACATAAGAGTCCTCATAAAAATTTCTAGAAAAGCAACAATTATTAGGCTGAATCTAATGAGATCACTGTTGTGATTTTGTGAGCAAGAATAATCTTTCTTTGAAAGTATTTTTGTAGCCCAGCACTTTGTTGTATGCCTATAATCCTAGCACTTAGGGAGACAGAAACAGAGGCAGAGGCAGGTGGCAGGATCAGGACAGTCAGGAGGCAGGAGGCAGGAGCAGGGCAAGCAGGAGGCAGGAGGCAGGAGGTAGGAGGAGGGAGGAAGAGGCAGGAGGAGGCAGGAGGTAGAAGGCAGAAGGCATATATCTGTGAGTTCAAGGCCAGCCTGGTCTACAAAGTGAGTCTAGAACAGCCAAAGCTACACAGAGAAACCCTGTCCTGAAAAAACAAAAACAAAGTATTTTTGTATTTTTGCTTTAAAGTGGAGGGAAGACTAAGGAGATATTTTGTATTTCAATGGGAATTTTTTATTGATTATGTCATTTCAATTGTCAAAAATCAAGCATTGTTTTATCGTCTTTGAATTACCTTGAAACTCTTGGTCAATTGTAGGTAATTGGAATGCACACACACATGCCCTTTAGGTTTGGCTATATTGTGATCTCATCCCTAGTTGAAAAATCACTTTTGCAATTAACCTCTATGTTTTTTTTTAATACATATAAAGCTGAGGTTTGACTTTGCCTTTGAAATGGTTGTTAACATGTGATGTTTTCTTAATGAAAGAGGAAAAAAATGTGTGTGCACGAGTGTGGCCAGAAGGCAACCTCAGCTGTTGTTCCTCAGAAGACTCCCACCTTGCTTTGTGAAATTGGGTCTTTCCCTGGGAACTGATGCTCAGTGGCTAGCACCCCAGGAATCTACTTGTTACTACCCCCTCAGTGCTGGGAGAATAAGAAAGCATGACTGTTTTTAAAAGATGGGTATTGGGAATTGAACTCTTGTTGTCTTGCTTGCATGATAAATACTTGATTGAATGAACTATCTCCCTAGCCCCAGTTGCATAATTTTTAAAACTTTTCTTTTTCAGGTAGAATGCTGTGTGTTCCAGGATGACCCTGAACTCACCACATAGCGAAAGATGAGATTGAACTTCTAATCTTTCTGCCTCCAACTCAGTAAAATATAGGCATGTGCCACCACACCAGTTTTATGATGGCTAAGGATTGAATCCAGTGTATAGTAGGATGCACTGGATTTCCTAACTGAAGGATATTCTTATCCACATTTGTTTGTTTTGTTTGTATTATTCGTGTTTTACCTATTCTGAAGCTCACATTTTAATAGATTGAATATTTTAAAATTATTATGAAATGGTTCAGAATTTACTTTCTACTATCATACTTTTTCAGGCCGTTTGCATTTTGCCTGCTAATATTGAGATCTAAAGAAATTAAAGGTGGAGATTTGGTAAATTTAACAGAATTTAACAGAAATCCTTATACTGTTTTTATAGATGATGAAGACAAAAGCTCTTCTTTTGTGTGGTAAGCATGGGTTGGGGGAGGGTGGCTCAGTGGTTAAGAACACATGCTGCACTTCCAGAGGACCTAAATTCAATTCTCAATAACCACATGGCAGCTCACAACTGCCTGTAATTCCAGTTCCAGGGATCCTAGGCCTCTGCCCTCCCAGGGCACTGCACTCATGCACACACCCCCTTCCTCTGTCCTCCCCCTATATACATAATTAAAAATAATAAAAGTAAATAAATCTTTTATGCATAAAATGACTAGTATAAATGTATCACTTAACTGATTCTTAGGAAAGGCAGTTCTCAGAGATGAAATGATTGCTAAGTGGTTAAAGCACTTGCTGATAAAGTGCAAAGCCCGGAGTGCGTATCCCCAGAAATGCACAAAAAATGCTAGATGGGTGTAACAACCTGCCTGTAATTGTAATGTGTTAGGCAAGGCTGGCTAAGTTTGTGATCTCTGTATTTGACTAAGAAACAATATCTCAATGTATACAGTGAATGAGTGACTAAGGATGATTTCTAATATCAACCTTGGCCATCCATATGCATGGTCATATGTGCACATGGGCACATGTGTGCTTGACCTCACGTGCACATACACACACAGAAGTAGTTCTTAAATTGAGACAAAAGAAAGCACAGATAACAATTGTTTAGAAGAATATAATCCTATGAGAAAGGTGAATCTTTTTTCCATTGCTTAACTTCAAAGAACTTGAATAAGTAACACAGACTCAGTGATACCTGGATCACCAGAGGTGAGTGAAGAAGTGCTGTGACTACTTACTGCTTCATTCCTGAAACCAGAGCAGGAAGAACAGAACTCCAGAAATGAAAAATAAAAAAAAATGTAAGGTTGCACACACAAAACATGGTTAAGTTCTGAAAACAACAGTTTCCCTTGTTAGGAAATGTGCAGAGTGTGAATGAAGAATGCCATTTTTGAAAACTACAGAGTGGATACATTAGTAATCAAATTTATCTGCAAAAAAGAATAGTCTTCTGAGTTTCACAGAAGTATATTTCACTTGGTGTCAGTTTTGAGAAAACCAAGAAATAAACATCAACTCTATTAGGTAGAAAATTTTATTAATTCCAGAGTGTTCTGTCAGCATTTTCAAAGTAACTGTAATACAGAAGTAACATTTACAATTACTTTTGGAAATCATTTTGTTTGATTATGCAGCCTTTGTAATTAAACCTAAAGAATTTTGTATCTGCTGTAGTAAGCCATCAAAAGAAAAAGTCTCCATATTTTAATCATACTAAATTAGCTGCTTTTGTATGGTACAGACATTTTTAAACTCTTGTTGAATGCTTGGCAACAAAATTTTCTAGACATTGGTATACATTTAAAAATGTATTAACACAAAAGGCAAAAACTATATTTAAATTTCATGAACTTAGTGTTTACAAAAAACAAATTTTGAAATTAGAAAGCCAAAGGCTAAAACTTTTGTTATGTTGGTATCTTGTTTATGCTTTCTAGCACTGCACAAATTATAACTTGTAGTTCTGTTTACAGAACTTAAACATGTAAGTACAATGTAAAAACTGTTTGGTTACCTTTCTTATAGTGGCTCATGACCCTAGTGGAACTGTTCTCCTAGAAGTCACCAAACACCTGGTTAATATTATTCACACTGTTGCCACTATGTTTCTTCTCCAGTTTATGTGTTCAGCATGTTTCTATTTATCCTGCACAACTAGCTCAAAAGGCACTTCATTTTTAATGTTTTCCTGTTTCCAGGAAAGGTATCTTCCATGGCAACTTCACACCTCTGTTTTATCACACGTAAATTATCTATGTTTCACAAATATGTATTTGCTTTCTATATTTAACATCTAAGATGGACCTCACATTTTCTCAAACAAAATTTGATGAAAAAACACAAACGATCACAAATGCATTGTCATAAAAAAACTTAAAGTTAACACAGAATCAATTTGAGGACTTTCAATAGTCAAACAAATAACAGCTGCTTGCATTTGTTACTACTGGAACTGGATAGCAAGAGAACAAAGCTCTTAAGTCTAGGACGAGAGAAAAAAACAAGACTCTGGAGGACAAAATAGGTCATTCCAAAAGAAGATGAAATTGATGAATGGTAATGGGATATTTGAGTCTCCATACTTTAAGCACGAAGCCTAGTTCTCTTTATACACATCTACCTTCAGATGGCACTGGAGGTTGCCCATAATCTGGGTTTATTTCGTATTTGTCCTTTATATATATTTCATAGTTTGTTCCAGTAAACACAACATTCTCTTCTATCCTTAGATTGCTTGTTCCTAAGACTTTCTGCTTATGCTCAAAGTAAAGTGTGGACCAGCTGTTGTATAACTTTCCTTCATTATACATCTGTATTTAATCCCTGCTTCCTCTGTAGTCACCTCTGACTGCTTAACAGTGGGTAAAGATGAGGCTTGTCACCAATCATAGTAGGATTGCAGATGAGTACAGGTTAGTTCGGCACAGTAAGCAGGTCAGTGTTCCAGAAAGTGAGCAATTGTACTTCAAAGCATAAGAGTAGGCTGGAGAGATGACTCTGAAGTTAAAATGTTTGCCATGCAAGCAAGAGACCTGCATTCAGATCCCCAGAACCAAATTGGATGGGTATGAGGACCTGCCTACTATCTCAGCCGTGGAATGCAGAGATAGGTGTCTAGTGACACTAACAGTATCTATAAGCTCTAGGGTTTGACTGAAAGACCCTGCCTCAGAGAATAAGGTGAAAGAGCAATGGAAGGGAATTCTTGATGTCAACCTTAGCCTCCGCACACGTACACATATATGTCCACACACATTCAAGCATGCATACACATACTTACACATAACACACACACACACACACACACACACACACACACACACTCACACACACACACACTCACACACACACATAAAAGAAAACTATTAAAAATGAAAGAGGAGGTCTATCAGCTCTGGTTGGCACATGCATTGTTTGATGTTCTCCTTTCGAGTATAAGCCAAAACACGGGTGTCCTCCTGAAAGAAGCGGTTTCCCACTTCAGTGAGCTTCCAGAAGAAAGAGCGAGGTTTTCCATCCAGCTCCTTTTCACGGGGGACTGGCACCTTTTCAAAACAGGTCAAGGAGCAGAGGTTGTGGCGAATGGTGTTTTTCCAGCCTTCTGGTGCTGTCCGGAAGTAGGGGAAATGTTGTCGAGTAAAATTGTAGATCTGTTGCACATTGAGGCCACAGGAAGGGCTGTTTTTTAATGCTAGAGCAACCAGATGGCTGTAATTGAGAGGAGGGCGTGGCCAGAACACCATGTCCAGGACACCATGACCCTGTTTGTGCTTCTTAGAGTGTTTCCTAGAGGGTGGACATTCAAGTTGCCCAGCCTCCTTTTCTATGGTATCAGGGTCAGTGGAGAAAATGGACAGCTCTTGTGGGTTAATACGCTCAGTACGGAGAACAGACAGGGACTCCGCCACTTTCCGAGTCCCTAAGCATGCAGCTTCCTTAGTGTTTGGTAATGGTGCACTTGATGGAACATTATGACAGGGATTTGGAGTCTCATTGCTGATGATAGGACACACAATGTTGGGATTCACCCACATCCACAGGCTGGAGTCAGTGGGAGGACCATCCTCGTCAGAATTGGGTTTCCTTTCCTGAGGCAGTGTTGGTGGTTTTATCAGTTGGATTTTGTATTTGGCAAGACACTGCTCAGTGAAAGTGCACTGATCTGTAGTACAAGGCAGGAAACATTCATTTCCCATATCCCAATCCAGCATCCCTGGGACTTGGCCATGAAGACTGTACCAGAAGGCCCTATCTTTTAGGTTAACATTCATCTTTTCAGGAGAGATAGCTGTAGGGAAACTTCCAAACAGAGAAAAGTCTCTCGGGCCCTTTGAAAAGCTTTTGTTGGGGCACTATTTAAAGCAAAATGTGTCTTTTACAGTGCATTCTATCAGTCAGCCTGCTGGAAGTACTGACACAAGGACACTGATACTTCACTGATCCGATGTCTGGCTCTGTGAAAGCTCAGCTTTCTGAACAGCTCAAAGAGGAACTAAGAAGATCATTTTAGCAGAAAAAGCTGCTTTCAGATTTTTCCCCAAGTCTTTTCTCACTGTTGGTCACAAATGTTGTTTTGATAGCTCTGTAAGGTAACATAGTGCATATCATTAACTCGATATCACAGATCTTGGAACTGACATTTACAGTCTTTGGAACTATATAACTAAGTAAGTATAGGACAGCTAGATCTATAGCCTTTTCATAGCCTTTATCAATACCCATGGTCTGCTGATTTCATTCAATATGCTAGATAAAGTAGGCACAAACCTGAGTTGTAGAATATAACTGTACCTGTGAGAAGACTGCACCTATTAGACTCACACCCATGCAATTTTTCAATCCTTTTCTGAGACTCAGCTGGCTTCTACTTCTCCAGCTTATCTTCTTAGGCTATGGCTTCTAAGTTATACTCTAAAAACTGCGCCACCAAAGGTTTGCTATATTATGTGAGAACTTAACTTTCATATAGGGTCATGTTATAGAAATTTGCAAGAACAAATAGGAAGGTGCCATTTGGCCAGTTTCAAAAAACACCCATAAAGTATATGATTTCACTAAAACCATTATAGAGGGCTACATCACAAAGATTCCAACAAATGCCCATGAAAACTACTGAAGGACACTGATTCTCTGTGTTCCCATTTTCTTGTACTAATTTGTTCAAAAATATTGTTCATACAAGCTTCTAGAATGACTTTTTATTGCATCACTATAATAATTAATAATGATTGTATGAATATTTATTGAATTCTCTAAGTATGTTGCATGATTTAACTCTATGCCAAAAATTACTCTATGAAATAAACAATCATGCTCACCTTATGTAGTAAAAATTATAAAAGTAAATCACACAGCTAGATGAAGGTAAAGCTGACTTTCGAAGCTATACAGAGCATATGCCTTTACTAACTCTTTTAATTTGTACAGTTTCTATATCATAATACAAGAAGTTATCATTTTAGTATCATTTATTTATAATTCATATGTCAGAAATACAGACCTGCTAGGATTTTCACTATATACTCTGTCTATCTTTTTCCTATGTTCCTTTGATTAAGAACTTCTGCCTAAGCCAGGAGAAGTCGTGCACGCCTGTAACCCCAGCACTGAGAGAGGAGGCAGAGGCAGGCGGCTCTCTGTGAGTTTGAGGCCAGACTGGTGTACAAAGTGTGCCCAGGACAGTCAAGGCTACACAGAGAAACCCTGTCTTGAAAAACAAAACAAAAAAAAAAACAGACAAAAAAATCTGCCTAAAATGGCCTACACCCAAGTATCTTGGTTTAGCTAATACCTATTCATCTTTTTACATTTAAATTTTATTTGTATTAGTGTGAAGGTGTCAGACAGTTAGGGTTACAGACAGTTGTGAGCTGCCATGTGGGTGCTGAGAATTGAACCCGGGTCCTTGGGAAGAAGAGACAATGCTCTTAATCACTGAGCTATCTCTCCAGCCCCCTACATTTAAATTTTTATTGTGCATGTGTGTGTGTTACACACACACACACAGACAGAGACAGAGACAGAGACAGAGAGATGGGAATGGGGCATGTATTCCATAGTGTGCCTGCAGAAGTCAGAGAAAAACTTTGTGGAGTTGATTATCTCCTTCCACCCTTACATGCATTTCAGGGATATAACTCAAGTCATGAAGTTGGCACAGAAAACACCTTTATCCACTGAATTGTCTTCCTAGACTCCTACTCATCTTTTAAAACTGAAGAAATGCTGCTTTCACTGCCACATAGATAGATCCCTTTCACAGTGGGGTATTGGCCTGGAGAAAGCAAGAGATAGAACCTGAAATATTGAGATTGTGCCAATACCAGGCATCCTGGCAACACTTGAGATTTCAGCAGTCCATTACTCCTTAAAGGCAGGCTCTACTGTTATAGAATGTCTCTTTCATCTTTATAGAACAGAGTCCAATTGTGTTTAGTAAAACAAGTTCATCACTGTGTATTCACTTTCAGGCCTGCACAGCTGTGTGTGTGTGTGTGTGTGTGTGTGTGTGTGTGTGTGTGTTGTGTGTGTGTGAGAGAGAATGGAAGTCAGAAGACAATTCAAAGGAGTTCTCTCCCACTCAAACTCAGTTCATCAGGCTTGGCACCAAGTGACTTTTATTCACTGAGCCTCTCACTAGCTTGCCTCTTCTGGGATTAATAGCATGAGCCATCACACCCAGCTCCTTTAATATTCAAAAGCACCCCTGTGTCCTGATATTGCTTCTCACCCAAAGGACTGTTAAAGGAGTTAGCTGATATAATTTAGGTAATGAAAAAAAATCCAAGTAATTCCTTATGTTGTTACAAAGCTCTTGAATTTGTTTCAATCATGTCAGCATTTAAAGAATGAAAAACCACCTTCAAGGGCCTTCCATAAATAAAATTTAACTTTTCACCATACACATTGCAATTAATTGAAACTATTTGGGTCAGTAAAAGGCTGTGTGAATGACTTCTAAAACTTCTGAAAAGAATAAATAATTCAGGGTATTTAAGGTTTGCTATTTTTATATAGCAAAATGCATGAATGCTTATCTTAAGAATATGCAATTTGTTTCTATCTGTGGCCAAGCAGGGAAAAAAAAACACAAGAAAAGCAATGAGTTAATAAGAAATTATTTCAGAAAAACAAGTACCATACTAATGACTGTTATGCATGATTACATAGATTGGTAAAGTTCAAAGATCCCCAAGAACAAAACATGAAAATCTGTCTACTCTGTTTTCAAAAGCAGGTGCCCCAGTTCTGAAGCTGTATCAATCTGCAGGAGGTACCTCTTTCCAATTAATACAGAAGAGTCATTATTCATCATGCACCACAAATCACATACTTGTTTCTAATTTATGCATAAAGTGCCACCCACATAACTAAGAACTTGTAAGAATGATAAACATTGATGGACACACATAGTAATCAGGTAGAAAAAGTCCAATATATGAAAACTTTTTTAGAGAGAATAATAAAAAAGATCCAATTCCTTATCCTCAAAATTGTGCAAATCATAATGAAATGAAAATAATGAATATATAAATCTGAACAGTGCTAAAAGACTAGGTACATAGTAGGAAGGTCAGGATAATGGAGAATTATTAAATATTCAAAAACTAAAGGATGTTTCAGTATTTATATAAACAAGTTACAAAGGCTGGGTGTGTTCGCACACACCTTTGATCCCAGCACTCCGGAGGCAGAGTCAGATGGATCATTTTAAGTTTGAAGTCAGCCTGCTCTACAAAGTGAGCCCAGGATAGCCAGGGCTCTTGTTACATGGAGAAACACTGTCTCAAAACAACAAATAAACAAACAAAAAAGTCACAAAGAAGGAGCTCCAAGAGATGGCAAGTGAAATGCTGTTATTAAAAGGCTCCCAACCCACCACTTAGTTCAGTATCTGTGAGTCCCAATAACCACTTTTATTCTTTTACCTTGGCAAGTCTGAGTTGTGTTTTCTAGGTAGCTGGGTAGAGTTAATAAAATTCAAAAGTAGTAAAATCCTGAAAAGACATCAAAAGAAAACAAATATAACATTAAACAAAGAAGCAAAAGTACAATGGCAAGGATAAAGAGCATGGATAAATTAATTCCACTGTGTTTATACTTTATAAAAGGCTAAAAAGTCAGGGGTCTTTCCAGAGACTCATACTCCAACCAACTACCATGCATGGAGATAACCTAGAACCCCTGCACAGATGTAGCCCACGGCAGCTCAGTTTCCAAGTGGGTTCCATAGTAATGGGAACAGGGACTGTCTCTGACATGAACTGATTGGCCTGCTCTTTAATTACCTCCCCCTGAGGGGGAAGCAGCCTTACCAGGCCACAGAAGAAGACAATGCAGCCACTCCTGATGTGATCTGATAGACTAAGATCAGAAGGAAGGAGAGGAGGACCTGCCCTATCAGTGGACTTGGAGAGGGGCATGCATGGAGAAGGGGAACGGAAGGTGGGATTAGGAGGGGAAGAGGGAGGGTTTATGGGGGGATACAAAGTGAATAAAGTGTAATTAATGAAAATTAAAATAAAATTTTTTTAAAAAGGCTAAAAAGGAACTATATGAAATATTGTTAATTGCTGTATTTGTGTAGACTTAATATGCTACTCAAGCCATTTGACTTGTTTCCAAAAAGCCACATTAAATTTGTAATTACAGTTTATAGCTTTTAGGAAATTCAATTCATCAAATTGATAACCAATGCTTAGATGGTCAAAAAAGTGATTTAAAAATAATTTAAACATCTAGTTTCTGAGCTCCTTGAATTTAATAAGTTAAGCAGTAAACAAAACACAAATAGTAATGAGCTGCCCTCAATGTACAAAAACCAATTGACACTAAAAAGCATGCACAAAAATGTATTATTTTTATTAGTTTCTCTTTCTAGCAATCTGACTGAAGTTCAAGTTTCTATATACTTTTTCTCTGCCTGTATACAAAGACTGGCAGTGTTTGGGAGTGGTGAGATTGCTCAGTGGTGTTAGCTATGAAGTTTGACGACCTGAGTCTCACCCTTGAGAGTCACATGATGGAATGAGAGAACTGACTCTACAAAATTGCCCAATGGCTTCCACACATGAATGTGCTGTGGCATTCTGAACATCCACCCTCCCAGCATAAACACATAAGTGAATAAATAAATAGATATAGATAGATAAATAAATGCAAGAAAACCACAACAGAATCCACTTTTAAACACATTATAAGTATGTTTGAAGATGTGCAGGTAGGAAAGCATAGAGGCATTGAGACTAAATTGTCATTTTACTCATCATCTTATTTCTGCCATGCCATACTAAGTTTCCTCATGTATAAAACATAAAAAATTTACCGTTTAGTCATTGATATTAAATGAAATAATGTAAATTATTTAATTAACAATGTTAATTAATTGGGGATAGCAATACTTAATTTCAATGTTTGACATATGAAGTTTCATAAATGTGAGATTTTTTCTTTTTAAAAAAGATTTATTTACTATTTATACAGTATTCTGGCTGCATGTGTGCCTGTGTGCCTGCATGCCAGAAGAAGGCACCAGATCTTATTACAGACAGTTGTGAGCCACCATGTGGTTGCTGGGAATTGAACTCAGGACCTTCAAAAGAGCAGCCAGTGCTCTTAATCTCTGAGCCATCTCTCCAGCCCCTAAATATACAAGATCTTATTTATGTTACTCTATTGAGGAGAAATATGGGCTCTTTAAAAACATTTTAAAATATCATTTTATTATTTATTTCTCTGTGTGAGTGCACATGAGTGCCCTCGTGTGCAGGTACATGTGTGTGCATGTATATGCACATGTGTATAGGAGCCTCTTCCAGGCTGTTGGAGGCTCTGGAATTATAGTTGCAGGTGGTTATGATGCTGGGAACTAAATCTGGGTCCTCTGAAAAAGTGGCAAGCATTCGTAACCATTTAGCCATCTCTCAAGACTGAAATATAGGTTCAGAATCATGAATGTCTCATACATTACTCTTATTGGAAAATAAGGAGAACTGATTTAACGACTATGTGAGAAAATCTCGACAGTCCTGAGGAATCTATTTTAATTTTGAAAGCTCTTTGAACTCTGCAATATGAGTTCAAAAGCCTCAGATGAAATTTTGTTTTATTTTATTCCAACACTTCAAACGTCCTGAATTGATGGGGAGACTAACCAACTTATTTGCTGAAGGCTAATAACTCCTTTGTATCTTAATGCATGTTTTCCAAAGGACCTCACCTTCTTGGGTAAGCAAAGGAGATTCTATGAAACAAAACCAAAATTAAGACAAATAAAAAAAACTTATCTAGACCATAACCAACAGGGGCAAATTTCACATAGCCAGTACAAAAGGTTTTATTACAGTAAGTACTAAAATGATTTGTAAAAATATAGTGTGTGCATAGAGAAGTGGTAGGGCTTTTAGGTCTAGTACATATTTCACACCACATCATTTGCTTTTGTCATTCTCAAGCAGACAATTCACAACAGCATGCATATATATATATATATTATATAGTAGCCAATTAAATTTGGCAGAGCGATTTCACATATTTTGGTAAGCCTCTCCTATTTGCTTCAAACATATAAGGAATAACAAATAAAATTACACTGAAAAAGAGATATATCACACAATATAATAAATCTCAAATATAAGAAAAAAACCTCATGATACCAGAAATTTTTAAAACTGATAGGTAGACCTGCATACATTGGCTTGCTGACCTTTTGAATACCAAGAAGGAATTAGAAATCCAGAGTGCTGAGGCAGTCACTCAGAATCCTCATCCTGATATCTAGTAGTGTGCTGGAGTGCCAGCAGGGAGCAAACAAAATATTTTAGAAAAGGATGGAGTATATGTTAGACATTGGTCTCTGTGATAGAACACACATGCAAAACAACTTAGAGAAAGACTTATTTTGGCCCCCAAAACTTCCAAAATAAATCTTTGTGCACGAGTAGCTGAAGTCTGGAAATATATCCAGAGGTGAGCCCTATCCCACCAATTCTCTTCTCAAAACAGTATTTTCAGTGAACTATTTAAAAAAAAACCCTTTGTACCCTTGACATGGATATGAATGGGGTCTGGCCAATTTTTCAGATTCCTTCAAGGTATCTTTCCTATTGCTGTGATGAAAAGCCCTTGAGTTCATTTTAATGGCCCAAATCTTTAAAGCAGCCACCATTTCTTTAGCTCCAATTCTACACACACCTCTCTTTTCTAGGCAAATTGTCTTTCCAAAGCCCCAAATGCTGGGATGCCATAAGATTTCTTCTACCATATCAGCCCAGTGCCTTTTCACCTAGTCTTCCACAGAGTCTTAAAATAGAGATAAAATGCAGATCAATTCTTTGCCAGACTGAGGTACCCTCTAGTCTAATTACCAACACAGTGCTTACTGCTACCTAAAGCCTTTTCATAGTCTTCACTGACTGTTTATATAAGATCTGATCTTCTGGGACCCCACTTTTCTTACTTACTATACTCTGATTACAGTGTTTTATGCTTTCTCTAGCTCATATCACCAACTTATAAAGGTTCCTCTCAAAAACTGATGCCAAAAGTGAGGAAAGAGAAAAGCAGGGTTGGGGGTGGGGCAAGCAACTGTTTGACAGAAACACTAAGAGCCTGAACCTGGACTCCACTGCTTTTTCTCTCCCCTCCCCCAATGCCCATCTATAAGATGGGATGGTACCACTCACATTCAGAGAATGTCTTTGTCCTCTTACTTAATCCTTTCTGAAAATGCTTTCATAGACATTTCACAGTTGTGTACTTTACTAACCCCTTAGATGTTTCTGAATCCAATGAAGTTAATGATCAATATTAATAATTATAATGAGCATACTAATGAGTAAAAATATATAATATAAAATCAAGCTTTAATTAAAATTAGACTAAGAACTCAAATTTCAAAATGCGCAAAAGTTATTAATAAGAGAACAACTATATCATGAATACATTCACAAAATCATAATACTATAAAGCCATCTTTATAGGATATTTGAATAACTGGATGTGATATATTAAAATATACATAAAGAAAAGAACATATAGACAAATGAGATGGAAGACACTAAAAATATGAGAAATGGCTCAGTGAGATGGCTCGAGGGGTAAGGTGCTGATGCCGACCAAGTATGATGACCCAGGTTCAATCCCCAGAATCCACAAGGTTGAAGGAGTTACTTTCTTTTCCCCCCACAAGATTTTTGCCACTATTGCCCTAGCATATCTTATGGGCAGGTCACCACTGTAGATCAAAGGATTTATAGCTGGGCTTGGTGTTTACATTTCTCATTTGATAGCTTTCAGAGTACATTCCTATTCCAAAGATGCTGGAACACAGAAAGGAAGGCTCCATATAGGTACCAGCTTGACTTCTCCATGTTTAATGAGTTGTGCAGGTGTTGTATTCAGCAATGGGGCCTTGCTGTCAGTTTGAGAAAAACATACAATCTTGATAGCTTCATTTGGTGACAAGATGGCCAGCTGGGACTCTGTTTTCCTCATTATTTGTTATTTCATTTAGATCACCTTTATATATTTCTATATTGTAGGAAGCTTCCATTTTATAAGGTTTCCGTTCTACCTCTCCATACTTGATCCTCCCATTACAGCCCACTCCTATCCATGCATAACTATCCTATTTTCCTTTCTTAAAGAGATCCATCTGATCCTTACAGTCCCTTACTTGATACCTTGCTCAAACCCTCCATGGTTCTACAGACTGTAGCTTTGTTATCATTGACTTCACAGCAAGTATCCACATACAAGTGTCTACATACCACATTTCTTTTTCTGGGTCTGGATGATAATCCTCACTCAGGATGATTTCTTTTTCTAGTTCCACCCATTTACCTGTTAATGTCATGGTGCCAGTTTTAAAAACGTCTGAGTAGTACTCATTGTGTAATATACCACATTCATCCATTCTTTTATTGAGGGACGTCTAAGTTGTTTCCAATTTCTGATTATGAATAAAGCAGTAATGAACAAATGGTTGAACAAATATCTCTGTAGCATGATGAATCTCTTTCAGGTATATGCTCAAGAGTGGTACAGCTGGATTTTAAGGTAGATCAATTCCCACATTTCTGAGGCACTGCTACCCTGATTTCCACAGTGGCTGTACAAGTTTGCACTCCCACCAGCAATGCATGAGTTCCTCTTTTTCCACATCTTCACCAGCAGGAGATTTCATTGTTTTGTTGATCTTAGCCATTCTGACTGGTGAAATCTCATAGTTTTGACTTGCATTTCTCTGATAGCTAAGGATGTTGAACTTTTCTTTACGTGTTTTTCAGCCACTTGATTTTCATCTTTTGAGAATTCTGTTTAGAACTTTTTACCCTGTTTTGGTCATTAGATTTCTTTAAATCCAGTTCTTTATGTTCTTTATACACTTTAGATATTGGCCCTCTATCAAATGTGCAGTTGGTAAAAATTCTTTTCCAATCTGTAGGCTGGTGCTTTGTACTAATGGTACTGCCCTTGGCTGTGCAGAAGCCTTTTCAGTTTCATGAGGTTCCATTTGTGAATTGTTAATCTTGGTGCCTGTGCTATCAGTGTTATGTTCAGAAAGTCTTCTCCTGTGCCAGTCATTCAAGACTATTCCCCACCTTCTCTACAGGTTCAATGTATCTGGTTTTATATTGAGGTCTTTTAACTACTTGGAGTTAAGGTTTTTGCAGGGTGGTATGAATTTATTTGGATTCTTCTAACAGCTACCCATTTTGACTAAAACCCTTTATTAAAGATGCTATCTTTTTATTTTCCAGTGTGTTTCTGGCTTCTTTATAAAATCTCAGGTTTCTTCCTTAGGTGTGTGCCTTCAATTCAGTTTTACTGATCATAATGTCTGTTTTTTTTTTTTTAATGCTGTAGTACAACTTGAAATCAGGGAGGGTGATACATCCAGCAGTTCTTTTATTGCTCAGAATTGTTTTAGCCATCCTTTGTGTTTGTGTGTGTGTTTATATGAAGCTGTCCTCTTGAGGTTTGTAAAGAATGTGTTAGATTATTGATGGTGATTGCGTTGAATTTGTAGATTGCTTTTGGTAGGATGACCATTTTTACTGTATTAATCGTACTGATCCATAAGCACTGGCGATATTTCCATCTTTTAATATCTTCTGCAATTTCTTTCTCCAAAGAATTTAAGTTTTTATTATACTAGTCTTTCACTTGCTTGGTTAGAGTTATCCCAAAAATTTTATATTATTTGAGGCTATTGTGAAAGGCATTATTTCTCTGATTTCTTTCTTATTCCTTTGTTATTTATATAAAGGATTACTGATTTTTGTGAGTTAATTTTGTACTCAGCTACTTTGCTGAAAGTGTTTGTCAGCTGCAGGAATTTCCTGAAGGAATTTTAAGGGTCACTTATGCATACTTACCATATCAACTGCAAATAAAGATATTTTGATTTCTTCCCTTCCAATTTGTATTCCCTTGATCATCTTTAGTTGTCTAGCTAAGACTTCTTGCTTTTAGAGTCTCTATTGAAAAGTCAAATTAATTCTAACAGGTCTGCCTTCTTATGTTACTTGGTATGTTACTTGGTCTTTCCCCCTTGCAGCTTTAAATATTTTTTGTTTTGTACATCTAGTGCTTTGAGTAGAGGGGACTATCTTTTCGAGTCCAGTGTATTTGGTGTTTTGTATGCTTCTTGTACTTTAATAGGCATGTCCTCTATTAGGATAGGGAAATTTTCTCCTATGATTTTGCTGAAAGTAATTTCTGTGCCTTTCACCTTCCTCTACTACTATTTTTCTTAGATTTGGTCTTTTCATAGTCTCCCAGATTTCTAAGATGTTTTTGCCATGAGTTTTTTTAGGTCATTGATTTTCTTTGATCTATTTGTACATTCCTTTTCTCTACCCTGTCTTCAATGCCTGAGATTCACTCTTCCATTTCTCGTATTCTGTTAGTGAGGCTTGTCTCAGGTTCGTATTCAAGTTCCTCAATTTTCAGTTTTCAGATTTCCCTCTGTTTGGATTTTCTTTATTGATTCTTTTTCTGCTTTTAGGTCTTGAAGTGCTGCTGTTTTAGTATTTTCCTTCCACTGTGTTTTCATAGATTTAAGAGATTTATTAATTTCCTCTTTAAAGACCACTATCAATTTCATAAAGGCTGCTTCAAGGTCTTTTTTCTTGGGCTTCAGCTATGCTGGACTATTCAGGGCCTGCTGTTGGTAGGGTTGTTGGGCTCTCTTATGGAGACATGTTGTCCTGATCGTTTTGATTGTGTTTTTGTGCTACATCTAGGAATCTGGAATTGGGAAGATCTTAATTCTAGGTGCCGATACCTGGTCTTGTCTTAGTTTTTTTTTTTTTTTTTTTTTTTTTTACCCCTTTCTGTGGTCTCTCTGGTTCTTAAAAGAGTTCTGTGGCTGTGTGTTTCCAGGTAGAAAATTTTACTGGGATCCTAATAGATTTGGTCACTGGGGATTCCAATTAAAATGTGTTTCTGGGTATTGGAATGGAAATAGGCTAGGGGAGGTTAGGGGCTCCACAGGAGGGAGGAAAGCAGGGTGTTCTGCCATTATCTGCTTACATTCCTGGGGCAGAGAGTAAGGAGAGGCCACAGCAGAAGGTCTGCTACAGAGCTGGGGATGGGACTAAGGGATTAGACTTTGAGGAATGGAGGGAGAGATGAAGGTCTGCAGTCAGCTTATTTGTTTCCCTAGGCATAGTGGCCTGTGAGTTCCCAGGGAGTGGCTGCAGGTGTTGGGGGCTGGGACAAGGCAATGAGTGGGTGGAGAAAGGTTAAGGAGGGGAAGATCTGAGTGATCCACTGGAGTTGGGAATAGAGGGGGAAGGGAGACTGCAGCAGATGTTTTGCTGCAGAGCTGGGGATTGCAACCAGGGAATTGGGTTTGGAGGAAGAGAGGGAGAAGTGAAAATCTGTAGTCAGCCTACCTGTTTCCCTGGCCAGAGTGATCCCAGGGAGTGCCTGCTGGAGTTAGATGCTGGAATAAACAGAGTAGGGAAAGAGAATAGGAGGAAAAGATCTGGGGGATCTACTGGGGATGGAGGCAGGGGATGGGGAAGGGAGGCTTCAGTTCTATTGTAGGATTAGGGTGAGGCAGTCTTCCCTGGCAGGAGTGGCCTTTGGGTTCCCAGGGAATACTTGTTGGAGTTGGGTTCTGCAATAAAGCAATGAATGGGGCAGGGAGGTTAGGAGGGGGAAGATCTGTGTCATTCAGTGAATGTGGGATAGGGGAGGGAAGAGAGACCTGCTAGGTGTTCTGCTGTAGAGCTAGAAATGGGCCTGGGAGACTGGATGTGGAAGAGAGCAGGAGAGGTGAAGATCTGCATTAAGCTTACCTGTTTCCCTGGCAGGAGTGGCCTGTAGGTTCTCAGGGAGTGTCTGTTGGAGTTGGGAGCTGGGATAAGCTCAGGCTGGGGGAAGGGAGGCTAGCCGCAGGTGTTCTGCTGCATGGCTGGGAATGAGGGGAGATTTGAATTTGGAGGAGCAGAGAGATGAAGATCTGCATTTAGCCTACCTGCTTTTCTTCCGGTTCCCAGGGTATGCCTGAAGGAATTGTTTTCTGACCCCCACATGTACAATGCAGTACATGCATGTACACAAAAGTGTGTTTGTATATGCACAAACAATAAATGTAGTGTTTTTTCCAACTGGTAAACGATAATACCATGATCAAAGAAGAGATCAATGAACTGGAATTACGAGTAGTCAAGGACTCAGTCAACATATAGCAAGAGTCATAACAATGTAAAAGCACAATCAGGAGAACTGGAGGCTATAAGGAGATTATGTAGCATTCATCGACTAGAACTTTCAAAGGATTAAAAGGTGAATAATGAAGAACTAATAACTTAAAAGAAATTCCTGATAATCTCTAGATTTGCATAATGGTATACGCTTTTCATACCAAAAATAACAGCACAAAACGTCAGCTTACTCCTAGACACCAGGAACAACAACAACAACAACAACAAAAAAAAAAAAAACCCTCATAACATCAAGGAAAAAAACCATAGGGAAGGTCTGATGGAGGCATGTTGGCCTTCAGAATTTCTGAGAGACTAGATAGGTTCTACTCCTGACATGTTATTTATCTCAAATAATCTCTCAATATTTACAGGATTGTTTGAAATGCATCACATCACAATGATGGACAAGTTTTGTTCCACTACCATTAGAATCCAGATTTCAGAAGAGTGTGTCTAACTAAAGAGACCATAATTAAAGCTATTCTTCTGCAGTAAAACAGATAATACTCAAGCTGAAGCTGTGTCAGAAGTAGGCTAATCAATGTTTTTTTAAGACTTTACTTGATAAAGCCAGAGTTCAGGCATAAAGCCACTGGTTTACTTTACAATGTAATGACGACAGTAGAGGTTGTAGCTTTGTGTGATACAAACTTGAAGAACATGCAGGTTCCAATGCTTCTTTCCTTTAAAGAATTTTTTCAATCGTTCATATGGACTCAGTAAGACCTTTCTACACTATAATGGCTGAATTCTTCGCTCTACCCCAGAAGGTACTGAGACCTCCGTGTAAGATGCTTACTATAAAGTAGTATTTCTTCTTACACACTGAAGATTAGAAATAATACATATATTATGCCTGTAATGGACATATTCAGTTTGATCAATTTTGACAAATGGATACATATATGTTAATGCCATCCAGAATAACTTTTAGAACACATATATAACTATAGAGGATATTCTTATCCTCTTTGTAGCTTCTGTTCACTCACTCTTGCAGGTTATTTCTAGCTTCTAGCTTCTATCTCTGTAGATTACTTGTCTTATGTATAAATAATTATAACAAGCAATGAAAATAATCTTATGAACCAGCTGAGGATTAAAAAAAAAGAAAGCCTTTCTTTTAAAGGACCATCAGTTAGACTGAGGAAGGTAACAATAGATGCTTTAGACCTTTGTACTTTCTTAATTAGTCAAGTGTGAGGAAAAATAATAAAGACCTTGTTAGAGGTTCTTTAGTGACTACCACTACATGCAAAGATATACAACAATTTTTAGGCATAAGAAAATGAAGACATAGGATTCCCTGCACTCTGCCCAAAGTATGGTTATGAGTCTCAACATCTGCTTTGATACACTGCTAGGTAGAGTCTTTCAGAGGCCCTCTGTGATAGGCTCTTTGTCCTGTTTACTGTTTTCTCCTTCTTCTAATGTCCATCCTATTTGTCTTTCTGAGTGAGGACTGATCATCTTACGCAGGGTCCTTCTCTTCTTCTTGTTAGCTTCTTTAGGTGTACAAATTTTAGTATATTTATCTTATATTATAAGTCTAGTATCCACTTATAAGTGAGTATATACCATGTGTGTCTTTCTGCTTCTGGGATACCCACTCACAAAGGGGAGATAGTGGGAGCTGGAGAGGACAGGAGATCCACAAGGAGAACAACAGAACCAAAATATCTGGGCACAGGGGTCTTTTCTGAGACTGATACTCCAACCAAGGACCATTCATGGATATACTCTAGAACCCTTGCTCAGATGTAGCGCATAACAGCTAAGTATCCAAGTAGGTGTCCTAGTAAGGGGAACAGGGACTGTCTCTGACATGAACTCAGTGGCAGGCTCTTTGACACCCCCCCAGGTGGGTGCAGTTTTGTCAGGCCACACAGGAGGACAATGCAGCCAGTCCTGATGAGACCTGATAAGTTAGGGTCAGATGGAAGGGGAGGAGGACCTCCCCTATCAATGGACTTGGAGAGGGGAATGGGAGGAGATGAGAGAGGGAGGGTGGGATTGGGAGGGAATGAGGGAGGGGGCTACAGCTGGAATATAAAGTGAATAAACAGTAATTAATATAAAAAATAAAAATTTAATTTAAAAAATGAAGACAGATGAAATAGTTAAAAAGAGACAACTAGAAACTTATGTTCAAAATGGAAAAATATAAAAATATCCAAAAATAAGGAAGAATTATATGGTGGATTCAGGCATACTAAGGACTCTGCAATAGTAAATAGGACAGAATTACTGAGGAAGCCTTTGGTAGAAATTTTTGTAGTTTTGTATGTTTACTTATATATCTATATATACTAAGTTCAAAATAGGATGAATATAAATGTCATTTATAACATCCAAAGCAGAAGAGGAAGGCTAAGAAGCCAAGAGAGAAGACACTAAACAGAAAACAAGTAATATAATAAAAATGAGTGAAAATATGTCATTAAACAAAATAATCTAAACAAATTAACCCCACTGAGTAAAATCAAGTTATCAAAAGATCTTTTCCTAAATGTTTCCATAGAGCCAGTTTATTCTTGTAGTTTTAGCCAAAACATACCCCTTTTAATTGAGTTGTTACTCAATTAATCTAGCACTCATTTTTTTTTTCATATAATGAATTTAAATTGCTTTTAATGAATAACATGAACTACTTGGAATTTAGAGGAGATGTAATTAAGTTCAGAGCTCTTTTTCAGTATTTGATTTTTCCCTAGTATTGTGGGGTTTGTTTGTTTGTTGCTTTGTTTTTTTAAACTGGCAGGTGTTACATTTCTAGCTGCTGGTTTCAATTCTCCCATGTTTCACATCTAGCTTTTTAGTGTGGTAAATCATGGTTTACTTTCACTTGAGCATTGGTAGTTTGGAGTATCCGGTACTCTATAACTGAATTTGCACTGACCATATAAAAATCATTTCTATAATGTAGCCTCAATGCCACTTCATTGTTCAGATTCCTTGATACAGAATAAAATTTTTATCATTACCTTCAGCTTCTGCATTTTATTTTCTTGAGGTTTTTCTTTGTACATGTATCTTACACTAGGCAGCAAACCTACCGGTACGTTACTTTTTTTAAGCCCCTGGTACATTAATGTGAACCTAGATTATCAATGTGAACCTTTATTATGCTATTTAATATGAACTAAGAACTAGAGTTTTGCATAGTTTTCCTCAAAATTCTACTTTCTTTTACCACTTGGAATATTTTGGAAGGGTTATAGATCTCCTTACCTAGAAAAAAAGTCCTGCTACTTACCACTGCTGCACTCAGTCACCCTGGAAAAACAAGACTGGGGTGTTGGGGGGGGTGATGTGGGTGGGTTTTTTCTGCTATATTTTTAAGCTTCAGCCGTCCCATGGTAAGTAAAACTTGAATTTAAACAAAGTTAATAATCTGAGCAGAGCACTTAAGTTAATCACGAAATCAGTGCTATCTAGGGTAATCCTGCGAGGATCTTAAGAGGAAAGATAGTGTGCTGAAAAATTGAGATTGAATTACTGGTTCATAGTCTGTGAGCTAATTTACCTACACTCTGCCTGGCAGCCAGAGTTAGTGCCCATGAAATAGAAAGAACTTGTTGCGACTGAGCTGTGAGGGCTAAGACCTACATTTCCAAGTGGCTCAGTAATGTCTAAGGGATGAAAGACGTTCACTTTGATTTATTCTCATTTGAACTCCACTGGAGTCAGGGATGAAGTGGCACTTTCTACTCCAAGAATGAAGCCTTCAGATAACATCTCCACTCAGCTCTTTCTGAGCTAACTGTTCATCAAAAGAACATAGAGCTCGTAAGCTCTCTCCTTCTGTCTCAATGACTTACTTATTTTTATTTAATGTAAGTTGATGTTCTGCCTGCATGTATGTCTGTGTGAGAGTGTCAGATCCCCTGGAACTGGAGTTACAGAGAGTTGGGAATTGCCATGTGGGTACTGGGAATTGAACCCAGGTCCTTTGGATAAGCAGCCCAGTGCTCTTAACCTCTGAACCAACTCTTTAACTCCTCCTTTCTGTCTTTTTCTTTTTCTTTTTGTTTGTTTGTTTGTTTGTTTGAGACAATGTTTTTCTGTGTAACCGTGGCCGTCCTGGAATTTACTCTGTAAGACCAGGCTAGCCTTGAACTCAGAGATTCCCCCTGCCTCTGCTTCCTGAGTGCTGGGATTAAAGGTATGTGTCACCATGGTCCAGTTCTTAAGTTTTCTACTTTGTAGGTTTTTCTGGTTTCTGGAAGGGTCAAATGGATCATGCCATTTTGCCAAACTCCACACACAGCCAGCCAATCATTGATGTCCTTCCTTCATGAAATGAAATGAAATCTTCAGGCCCCAAAGGGATTTGCAGAAATTGAAGTACCAACCAAGGACAATGCATGGCCTAAACCTAGGCTCTCTACACATATATACCCAATGGTCAGCTTAACCTCCCTGTAGGTCCACTAGAAAGGGTATCCTGGGCTCTCTCTGACATGGTCTCTGCTGCATGCTTTTCAATCATGTCTCCCTGGAGGGGCTGCCTTGCCAGGACACTGTGAATGAGGAAGTACACAGTCCTGATGGGATTGTATGTGCTGGGATGGGCTTATGTGTATGTTTGTGTGTGACTCCCCTTTTCTGAGGGGCAAGGGAGGCGGTGTTAGTATTTAGGCAGCCTGCTTCTGGGTTGTCTAGTAACCTATGATGTCATCATGTGTCCCTGGACAGGCAGACAGCGGTTGCACAGGAGCTATAAATGGACACCTGCCTCTTACATCTCTCTCTTGTTCTTGCACTCTCTTGCTCTCTCCTGCTTTCTCCCCTTTCTCTGTCAGGGAGCTCCCTCCTCTCCCTCTATCATCTCTCTCTCTCTCTCCATCCAATAAGCCTCTTTCATATAATATTTGTTGTGTGCACCATCATTTCAGGGGGGATAAGAGGATGAGGAAGACACAGAGGAGAGGGACCACGAGGAGAGGAGGAAGGTGGCTAAGATTGAGATGTAAAGAGAATAACTAAATAAAATAATTATTAAAAGAAACAAAATCTTGACATTTGAGATGTTTATACATTCTCTCAATGTAGTAGGGCTTGGCTTGTAAGCATCAGGTGGAAGCCCCATTACCAATTACAAAGTATTCTGCATATTGCATTTCTGGAGGAAGCTTGTTCACACAAATGTCCCTTACATTTTCTTGCCACAGAAGTGAAAACAGCACATTCACATCAAACTTGGCCCCAGTGTCATGTGTGGAGGCAAACTGCATGTGAGCATCACCATCAGTACATGTAGCAATATTATCAGAGAAATACAATACAAAGTAAACCATATCAATAATAAAAGGATGTTCCAGGGCTGAAGAGATGGGTAAGCAATTAAGAATACTTGCTTATTCCTCTTCCATAGGAACTGCGTTCAGTTCCTAGCACCCACATCAAGTGGTTCACAACCACCTGTAACTGCAGTTTCCAGAGAATCCAATATTCTCTGGCTTCCACGTGCACCTGGCACAGAGGAGGTACATATGAACTCCCAGAGGCACATACACATATATAAAAATAAACAAGTATGTTTGCATTTTAAAGAAGGGTACTCCATAAAAATAAAGAAAACAATAAACTATGTAACTAAACACATGTAAAAGCTAGATAAAAATGTTTAGAACAAAACTGATAGAACTGCAAACATACATTTGCACAAACATGAAAAATTAGAACCCCCCTCTACTGTACAGATGAAGAAAAATGAATGATAAGCTTTGAAGAACGTAATTTAAAAAGTGACAAGAAGCAAAAAATCCACCGTTTTTGAGAATTTATAAAAATTTACCCTAAGCTAGTCACAGTGACAAACAAAAATATATTAAAACAAATTTATGAATATATCCTCATTACTTAAAAAATTCATAATGAAAATGACAGCATATTCTAGGCCCAAAAATAATAAATGTATTTTTTCACAATGTATAAAGTGTATTTATTAGTAGATTTTAAGATGATATTTTGAGATGCAGCAAACTGCATCTAAAACCAAAACACGTTTCATATCAATGATGCCTCCTACCAAAATGACAGGAAAGAAAAAAAATAAAAAACATAAAAAGTTACCTATAATAATGAAGAGCTATATACTATTAATATATATTGCAAAACTCAGTATTTTAAACATATCTAGGTTTTTTTCATTATACTCTAAAAATTAAATATTTCAGTAAAAGCCCCAAGATTATAGAAACAAAACCTTTTAAAGTTAATCCAGATATTGTAGGGAAATGCAAATACTTAAAGTTACAGAAAGAAAGCACAGTAAAGGGATTTGTCTTACTAGAGCCCAAGATTTGTTACATAACTAGAATATGAAAAAGACAGCTATTAATGAGGAAAGCAAAGAACAACACAAGTCCACAAATAAACCCTATTATCAGTACTATCTCTTTAGTGCTCATTCCCTAGCATGCTATAAAAATATTATTTGTTATCTATCTCCATTAGATGACACAATGAAGACTGGCATTTATATTTTTCAATTAGATATTCCTACTCCCTAAAAAGGTGGTGTCTCAATAAATACTTGTTAATAAATAAAGACACAAGCATAAAAATATCAAAAGTAGAATGTTTTAAAATACAGATAAATAGATAAATAAACAAATAGATGCATTATATCCTTAGACTATGGAAGGATTTCATTGAAATACAAAAAAAAAAAAAACAGCTTACATAATATTTAAAAAGTCATAGGCACTTGCAGACATCACAAAAATCTAAATAAAAGGTAAAAATAAGCTACTAAACACTTGGAGATTTATAGGACACACAAGCCAGAAGATGTAAAGGATTTAGGAACACATAGGTGACAAGAAGGGAAATTCTTACCTAGTAGTATGAGGATAAAGTGAAGTAAGCATTAAAAATTAGAGCTGGGTGGCCTGTAATCCCAGCACTCAGGGAAGCAGAGGCAGGTCGATCTCTGTGAGTTTGAGGACAGCCTGGTCTACAAAGAGAATCCAGGACAGTCAAGGCTACAGAGAGGAACCTTGTCTCGAAAAACAGAAACAGAAAAAAAAAAAAAGAAGAAAAAAAATCATAACATGAGGCCAGTGAAATGCAAAGGCACTTGCCACTAAGTGTGTGCTTGTGCTTGTGTTCCATCCCTAGGACCTAACGGTGAAAGCAGAGAATTGACATTGACACCTGGAAGTTGTCTTCTGACTGCTACACGAACCATAGTATCCGTTCCCCACCCAATAAATAATAAATGTACAAAAATAAAGAATTATAATTTGCGTACCTTAAGATTCACGAATCCTTTGCTTCTGGGTGGGCATTCTAGAAAAGTAACCGCATTAAAACAAAAAACAAACAAACAAACAAACAAAAACAAGAGACATTAGTTGAAGACCAAAAACCGCTAATCAGCATAAAGGTAAGTGTCTTGAATAGAAACACGATGTCACTTTTACAAATAAATACATTATTAGAATATGAAAAACATGGTTCAATATCTGTCAGTACGGGATTTCGTGCCGTATACAGCAAAATCACATTAAAGAATATTATCCAGGTTTTTGAATTATAATATTTGTAGGAATACGGAATATCATCTAAGAAAGTTGACTAAAAAATTGTGGGAAGTTCAGATAAACGCCTAGAGGGGTACTAATATTGACAGGAGGCCACAGGCTTATGAAATCTTCACCAAACGCCTACCTGTATTTGAAGATAAAGGACTCTAATGTCTCAGAGCTGTTAAAACGACTGGAAATACCAGGAAAAACGTTTCATCGCCACCGCCAACAAAAGCGAAATGAAGGTTCTAGAAGCAGGTATCAACAGGCTTTCCTATAGGACAAAGCTACTGACGTAAGCACTGGAATTGGTCAATCAACAGAAATGTCACGGAGGAGGGGCTAATTTTAAGCCTGCCGATAAATAAAATGGCCCTTTGGGTGGTTACGTCAACGGAAAAAATCTGCTCCTGGCTTGAAAAGGACCCGTATGTGAGAAGAGTGCCGATCAAGGAAATTGCTTTATAAAGAGGAGTAGGGTCATTGCTGTGGGCCTGGTTAAAGCAAGACTTCCGAAAGAAGAGCTGAGTGGGCCTGCGACACCTGGGAAAAACAGGTCATCACAGAAACTGCCCTTTACGAAAGATCCTGCTACAGACCAACACACAGTTTCTTACTTTTTGTCTTAGACTTATTTATAAGTATTTTTATTTTTAGATATCATAGTGGATTTGACTTCTCGATTTGTTTTATTTAGCGCATCATTAATGCATACAAATATACGATTAAAATTTGCATATTGTGTTTTCTGTCCTGTAACTTTATTGATTCTCATTATTTTAAAACTGTCTTGCAGGTTGGAGGGATGGCTCAGAGGTTACGAGCACACTGCCTACACTTCCAGAGGTCCTGAGTTCAATTCCCAGCAACCACATAGTGGCTCACAGCCATCTATACTGGGACCTGATGCCCTCTTCTGGCGTGCAGGCATACATGCAGAAAACTCATACATAAAATACATAATAAATTTTAAAAAATCTTAAAAAAAAAACAGAACTGTCTTGCTATGTAGTTCAGGCTCCCGGAGAGTCAGTCTCTCTCCCTCCCTTGTGTATATATATGTATGTGTGTGTGTCTGTACGTGTATATGTGTGTATATGTGTATATGTATGTATATGTGTATATGTGTATATGTATATACACATGTGTATATGTATATGTATATACACATATATATTCTGCAGAAGCACTTTAGTGTTGTTTCTAACAATATGTATTTTGAGGTTCCTTTGGGCTTCCTTAGAGAATTATGATTTTCCCTTTTAGGAGCCATTGGTTTCCTGTAGCTGCTCTTATAGGAGTGGGGCCAAGGGATATTTCCCTCATCCATGTCAGCATGTCAACTGGTTTTGTCATTTTTCTTGTCTTGTTTAGGCAACCGTATTATCTATTAAGCCATCAGTTTTTGGGATTTGAGGAGGTTTTTCATTACTGAATCAGTCTTATAATTTGTTTTTAATATATTCAGTCTTCTGTTTCTTATTAAAGAATGGTAGCATGTGTTGTTTTAATTATTACTTTCTTTCATTTAAATTGTTGTCTAACTCATCCTAACAGTGTGTTATAACCTTCCTTATTAATGTGGTATTAGTCATATATCTCCTTTCCTTCCTAATTTTTGAAATTAAAATATAATTACATTATATTATCATCATATAATATATTAATATCATATTAACATGTTAATTAGTACATTTTAACTTACATATGCTATATTATATAGCATATATAACACATATAATATAGTATGACATATCATATAATACATAATATATTATAACGGTATATTAATTGATATCAACATGTTATAATTATGATATTATGTAATTATATCTTAATTATATTTTAAAAATTAACATACATTTAATTTGATATAGCATCAAAATAGAATTTAATTATAATTATATTATTAATTATTTAATTATATAAATATAATTATAGTCCCTCTGTATAACATTACTTGCATATTTATGATTGCAGGGGTGGTCATTTAGTATTGAGTAATCAGTTGGTGGACTCTCCTCCGGGAAGACTAGATCTTCCATTCTTAACATTCTTTAGTTGCCTGTAGTTTTTATACAGGGTTGGGGTCCCATGAAATTCCCCCCTTCCATGTTAGCATGCTTATTGGTTCCATCCTTATTACTGTTTTACTTAGGCAGGCATATTGCTAAGACTTTAGGTGTATAGCTTCCCTCACATTTCTAGGAGACACACTCTCAAAGCAGAAGACATTCTGATTCTCTGCCTCATAATCTTTCTGTCCCCTCTTCTGCAGAGTTTTCTGAACCTTATGTTATAGGAGTTGTGTTGCAGATGCATTAATTGGGGCTGGACATCACCACATCACTTGTTCTCTGCATTTTGCTCAGTTGCAGTATTCTGTAATGGTCTCTGCCTGTTACAAAAAGAAATTTCTTTGTTGCAAGGTAAGAATGACACTATTGTGAATACAAAAATAAGTATTTATAATGCGTTTAGTAATTATACTGATTTAGAAAAGGGACAATTGTAGGTTCTCCTCCATGATTCATCAACTCACTAAATCCTGGTAGTTGGTTAGATTTCTAGTACCAAGTATGATTTCCCTCATGTTGAGTGGGGCTTAGGCCCAATTAGTGAACTTTTGGTTACTGCCAAGATATGGAGCACCATTATTTCTCCCTTAGGGTTATCATGGCAAGCTGGTCATTGTGGTAGTTCATGTTTATGTAAACTTCTCACAAGCTAGAGTCATCTGAGAAGAGGGAGCATTACTTGAGGAAGTCTCCATAAGATCAGGCTTTAGGTAGTCCTTTAGGGCATTTTCTTAGTGATTGATGGGGAGGGTGTAGCCTATTGTGAATGGTACCATCCCTGGACTGTCAATTCTGGGAGAAATCAAGCTAAGCAAGGCATGAGAGCAAGGTAGTAGGTAGCCCTCCTCCATGGCCTCTGCATCAGCTCCTGACCCCAGGTTCCTTCCTGGTTTGAATTCTAGTCTTGGCTTCTCTCAGTAGACTGTGACTCAGGCTATGTAAGCCAAACAAACCCATTCCTCCCCAAGTTGTTTTTTGTTATGGTGTTTCATCACAAGAGTAGTAACACTAATCCAGACATATCTGAGATTATTGATCACTTTCCTCCCTTTGAATCTTGCATGGGAACATCAGGTTCTATGAAAACTAGTCCACCAGGAAGAGCCTCTCAGGTTAGTTTCAGCTCAGGAGCCTCTGGAGCCTCTGGAGCCTCTGGAGCCTCTGGGAGCCTCTGGAGTCTCTGGAGCCTCTAGAGCCTCTGGTCTCTCTCTTAGAAGAGCATGATGTCTTCAGGAACAGCAACTGACTTACCTTCCACTTCTGGGGCGGTGACCAAGGGCTGTAACAATAGCCTATAATGTTTGGGGTGTCTCTTGGATTTCCCTAACCAACAACTCATAAGGGAGCTTCTCATGTCTGTTTTCTGTTTGTTTGTTTTTTAGTTGGTCTATGGCTGTTCAGGGGAACAATGCGAGCTCAGGGGAAATTTTTTTGAATCTATTTATATATGAGTATATATGTATACACAAGTCTATGTATACACATAGACTTACACGTATTATACGCCATTTTAGATAAATAGTAATGTGATTCCTTATAACTTCTTCAGGCATCCTTACCTTTATTTTACCCTTCTCTCTTACTTTCCTTCTGTGTTGACTTCCCTCTCCTATCTGAGTTACCCCAACTCCCTTTCCTCGCTTCAAATTACTTTTAACCTTACTACTTTTGTCTTTATTGCTTCCCCCTCCATAGTCCCTTTTTATTGTCTTTCTTTTCTTTCTTTCTTTCTTTCTTTCTTTCTTTCTTTCTTTCTTTCTTTCTTTCTTTCTTTCTTTCTCTCTCTCTCTCTCTCTCTCTCTCTCTCTTTCTTTCTTTCTTTCTTTCTTTCTTTCTTTCTTTTGTTTTTGAGACACAGTTTCTCTGTGTAGCCTTGGCTCTCCTGGACTCACTTTGCAGACCAGGCTAGCTTTGAACCCACAAAGATCTGCCTGTTTCTGCCTTCCTGAGTGCTGGGATTACAGGTATGTGCCATCAGGCCTGGCTTCCCTTTTTGCTCTTATTCCTATTTTTTTTAATTTTAATTTTATTTGAGGATTTCATACATGAGTACTATATTTACATCATTTCCACCACTGTCTTTCCCACTTAAAACTCCTTCCGTGTTCTCATACTTGCTTTCAAATTGATGACCTCTGTCACACACCCTTACTTTAGTGTTGCTCATATATTTATATGAGTTTCCTACTGCCCAGTTGGGATTCAATAACTTAATAGGAGGCCTAACTCTAGAGGAGGAGAATTCTCCTTCTCTTAGCATCTGTTAGTTACCTTTAGGTGTTCATTTAGGTATGGGGTCTTGTGATTCTTTCCCCCTCTGTGATGACATGTCAACCGGTGTTGTCATTGTTCAGGCTTGTTTAGCCAGCTGTATTATCTGCCTGTGAAGGCATCTGATCCTGGGATTTGAGGAGTTTTCTGATTACTGATTCCGTTTCATCATTTGTTTTTAATATATTTAGGTTTTCTGTTTCTTGTTTGCTCATGTTTGGTGGTGTGAAATTGTTTTAATCATGTGTCTTTTATGTCAATGTTTTTGTGCATAATAGTGCAATATGATCTTCTTTATTTCTATAGTATTGGTTATAATATCTTCTTTTATTTCTAATTTTCTTTTTCTGAGACAAGGTATCTCTATGTAGCCCTGGCTATCTTGGACTCACTTTGAATACTAGGCTGGCCTCACAGAGATCTGCTTGCGTATGCCTCCCGAGTGCTGGGATTAAACTGCCCAGCTTTAGTTCTAATTTCTTAATTTAAAAATTTTTAATTTTTAAACATTTATTTATTTATTTATTTATTTATTTTATTAATTACTTTATTCACTTTGAATCCCAACTGTAACCCCATCCCTCACCCCCTCCCAATCCCACCCTCTCTCCCTCCCTCTTCTCCATCCATGCCCCTCTCTAAATCCACTGATAGGGGAGGTCCTCCTCCCCTTCCATCTGATCCTAGTCTATCAGGTCTCACCAGGAGTGGCTACAATTGTCTTCCTCTGTGGCCTAGTAAGGCTGCACCTCCCTCAAGGGGAGGTGCTCAAAGAGCAGGCCACTTAGTTCAAAATTTTTTAAATTTTATTTGAGATTTCATTCACAAGCACTGTATCTACATCATTTCCAGTCCTTGCCAGCTTTCAACTCTTTTTGTGTCCCCCACACTCACTCTCAAATTTATAACCTCTTCTTTAATTATGATTAGTGTGTGTGTGTGTGTGTGTGTGTGTGTGTGTAAATACAACTCCCTGAGTCGGTTTAGTGTTGCTTAGAATGCTTACGTGTTTTGGGTTGACCACTCGGAATTTGATAGCTTATCAGGGGTTCTGTCCCTGGAGAAAATTGATTTTACCCTTGTCAGCCATTACTTGCCTGTAACTCTTTATCTAGGTTTGGGGCTTTGTGACATTTCTCCCATCATTGGTGTTTCAGCTGGTATTGTCATGGCTCAGGTCTTGTTTGTGCAGTCACATTGTTGAGATTCCACGTGTATAGTTTCTGTGTCATGTTTAGAAGACCCTGACTCACAGCAGATGCCCTGGTCCTCTGGCTCTTCCAGTCTGTCCTGTTCTGTGACGTTCTTAGTTGTAGGTGTTGTGTTATAGATGCATCAGTTGGTGTTGGACACTTCATGATCAGTTGTTCTCTGTGTTTTGACCAGTTGTCACTCTCTGTAGTAGTTTCTATTGGCTACAAAAATAAACTTATTTGATGAGGGTTGAGAACTACACTTATCTATGGGATAAGGATAAATATTCAGAATGCATTAGAAATTATACTGCTTGAGGAAAGTTACAATGGTTGGTTAGTCTTTACAGTATATGAGCTGACCAGCCAGCATTCTAGTACCAGGCACGATTTTCCTCTTGTTGAGTGGGCCTTAATAAATTTAGATCGATGGTGCTTACCACCAAGATATAAGTGACACTATTGCACAATTGGTAATATCTTGCCATTGTTTTTCTTGGCATCACAACAGATTCATTTTTTCCTTGGGAGTTTGTATAGCACCTTCGAATACTCTGAGAGCCAGTCCATAAGGACAGGGTTCTGTGTCGGTTACAGTTCTATTTCTCTAAGTTCTGTGTGTAAATTGTATGGTGTCTCCAGCAGGAGGGTCTTATCTTCAACTTTGGGAGATAGCTAAGGACAATTGCAATAACCTATATTGTTTGTGGGAATCTCTTGGACTCCCCTGATCAAAAACTAAAAGGGAACTTTTCCATGTCTGGTACTGGTGTATATTTAGATGTTGCATAGTTAATTATTATAAATAGCTGCTGTTAGGGGACCATTACCACCCCAAATGGCATAACTTCATTAAGTATATATTTATATATAAATACACACATAAAATTCCAGTTATTACAGCATAGAGAGGGGAGTTGGGCATGAAGGTTCACCCTAAGCCAAAGATCTATTAACAATTGTTAGTTGCTGCAAAAGGATAGATTTTTTTCTAAGAATGTAGAACCTGTTAAGTTGACCATACTACAGTGGAATATCACATATCCAAGAATATTAGGGCAGTACAACTTGGCCTTGATGTGAAAAAAAAAAAGACAGAAATTTGGGTGAGAAGAGAAGGGTGGATGGATCTGGGAAGAGTTGGAAGAGGAGGGATGAATAGGATCAAATATATTGTGTGAAATTATCAAAGACGTAATAAAATATATTTTAAAAAATTTACCTGAGTGGTAGTCGCACAAACCTATAATCCCAGCACTTGGGAAGCAGAGACAGGTAGATCTCTGAGTTTGAGGCCAGCCTGATTTACAGAGTAACCTTCCAGGCCAGCCAAGGATACACAGAGAAGACCTATCTCAAAAAATAAAAGAAAAAAGGAGGGAACACCCTTGGGACATAAAGTAAGTAAACTAATGTAAAAAAAGAAAAAAAATTAAAAATGATCTTAAATGTACCCTGTATACAGGCTGTAAACTTACAGTGTTCCTGCCATAGCTTTCGGAATACTTGGGATCACAACCCTACACAGTCAAGCCTGGCTTTTTGGTTTGAGTCATCTTTGTTATTTTCTTTCTTTTTGCTTCAGATTCTGTATGAATTAGTATAGACAATCTTAGGTTTCATTGTGACATTTTTATGCTTCTTTTTTATTATCATTTATTACAATTTATTCAATTTGTATCCAGGCTATGGCCCCCTCCCTCATCTCCTCCTAATCCCACCCTCCCTCCCTTTTCTCCCTCTATGCCCCTCCCCTAGTCCACTGATATGATACCGGAAGGAGGTCCTCCTTCCCTTCCCTCTGACCATAGCCTATCAGGTCTCATCAGGACTGGCTGCATTATCTTCCTCTGTGGTCTAGTAAGACTGCATCCCCCAGGGATCACTGTGACATTTTTAAACCAAATTGGTATTTGTTGAGTCTCTCCTTTATCTTTTTCCATAACCTGCTGTTTTCCCCATTGTACACTTCCACCCCATCTGACAGAGAGCTTACTTCCTGCTTTTAGGTCACACACATCCTATTGACCTCCCTATTATCCTCAACATCTCTTTTAGATTCCTCTCTTTTGTACTCTTCTTACTAGTTGCATAGCCTATACTCACACTCAGCCCCACTTCCACTATTCATAGAAATATTGTAATACAGGTTCCACAAATGACAGGGAAAATGGGTTTCATCTAAGTCTTGGTTGCCTAGCTTAATATAATAAATACTTTGGAGCTCTATCCATTTTCACCCCAAAATTTAATATTTTATTTTTCTGTACAGCTAAATAAATATACAGATAAATTTCATATATATGTATATGAAATAAAATCCATTGTGTGAAATTTTCAAAGACCTAATAAAATATATTTATGTATGTATGTATATATGTGTATACATTCATTTGTTTATTGATATCTAAGCTGGTACCATTTCATCGTTATCACCAATAAGCAATACTGTGTAGGTATCTCTTGTAGCACTACAAAATCCTTCTGGTATATGTTCACAAATGGTATAGCTGGGTCATATGAAAGTTCCGTTTTTAATTTTTTGAGAAACCTCCGTACTGATTTCCATAATAGCTATACTAGCTCACACATTAGTCTAGTAGTGAATAAAGATCCATTTTCTTACATCTTTCACAGAATTTGCTGTTTGTTTTTTTCTTTTTTTTTTGTTTTTGTTTTTTTGGATAGTAGCCATTCTGAATGAGGTGAGAGAGAATCACAAAGTATTTTTTTAATGTACATACTTTTTTAAATTTGTGTTTTTTTCTTTTGAGAACTGCTTCTTCATTTCATGAGCCTATTTTCCAACCAGCAGTTGAGGGATTTTGGTGCATAATTGTTTCAAAGCTATATATTTTCTAGAACTTAATCTCCATTGTGAAGTATAGCTGGCAAATATTTTCTTGCTTTCTGTAGGTTGTTTCTTTATTCTGATAATAGTTTCCTTTACTGTGAAGAAAAATATTCTTTTCATTTTGCCCCTTTTGTTAATTCTCAGGGCCAATTTGAGTCCTCTTCAGAAAGTTGTTACCTATAATTAAACCTTCTAGGTTGTTTCCAGCTTCTGGCTATTACGAATAGAGCTGCTATGAACATGATTAAGCAAATATCCTTGTTGTATACTTGAGCATCTTTTGGATATATGCTAGGAGTGGTATAGCTGGATCTTGAGGTAACACTATTCCTAATTGTCTGAGAAAGTGCCAGATTGATTTCCACAGTGGTTGTACAGGTTTACATTCCCGCCAGCAATGGAGGAGGATTTCCCTTTCTCCACATCCTCTCCAGCATGTGTTGTCACTTGAGTTTTTGATCTTAACCATTCTCATTGGTGTAAGGTGAAATCTCAGGGTTGTTTTGATTCACATCTCCTTGATGGCTGAAGATGTTGAGCATTTCTTTAAGCGCTTCTCTGCCACTTGATATTCTCTATTGAGAATTCTCTGTTTAGCTCTGTACCCATTTTCAATTGGATTACTTGGTTTGTTGGTGTTTAAGTTCTTGAGTTCTTTATATATTCTGGATATTAGCCTTCTTTCAGAAAAAAGGTTGGTGAAGATCCTTTCCCAATCTGTAGGCTCTTGCTTGTTCTGATGATAGTGTTCCTCAAAGGAGGAATGGATACAGAAATTGTAATACATTTACAAAACGGAATACTGCTCAGCTGTTAAAAACATGGAAATCATAAAATTTGCAGGCAAATGGTGGGAATTAGAAAAGATCATCTTGAGTGAGGTAAACCAAAAACAGAAAGACACACATAGTATATATTCACTCATAAGTAGATATTAGCCATAAAATATAGGATAAACATACTAAAATCTATACTCCTAAAGAAGACAAACAACAAGGAAGACCCTGGGGAAGATGCTCAGTCCTCATTCAAAAGGACAAATGCAATAGACATTGGAAGCAAGAGAAGACAGGGAAAGGGACAGGAGCCTACCACAGGAACCTCTGAAAGACTTTACTGGTTGAGGTATCGAAGCAGAAGCTGAGACTCATAGCCAAACTTTGGGCAGAGGCCCTGGAATTTTATGAAAGAAGGGGAGTGATAAATGCCTGGAGGGGACAGGAGCTCCAAAAGAAAACCAATAGAGCCAAAAAACTTGAGCTCTGGGAGCCCTGCAGAGACTGATACCCCAACCAAAGACAATACATGGAGAGGACCTAAAACACCTGCTCAGATGTAACCCATAGACTCAGTATCCAAGTGGGGTCCATACTCAGGGGAACAGGGGCTTTCTCTAGCATGAACTCAGTCACAGGCTCTCTGATAACCTCTGCCTTGGGAAGACAATGCAACCAGTCCTGATGAGACCTGATAGGCTAAGGTCAAATAGAAGGGTAGGAGGACATCCCCTATCAATGGACTAGGGGAAGGACATAGGGAGAGAAGAGGAAGAGAGGGTGGGATTGTGAGGAGATGAGGAAGGGGACCACAGCTGGGATACTAATTGAATAAATTGTAATAAATTATAATAAAAGGAAAATAAATAAAATTAAAACAAAAAACAAAACCTTTCAAGTGATTGCCCATGTTTTCCTCTAGCAGTTTTATTATTTTCATTTTTTAAATGAAGGCCGTTGATCTGTTGTGAGTTTATTTTTATTAGGCTGAAGATACAAATCTAATTTCATTCTTCCACAGGGTGATACTCACTTTGTCAACACCCACAAAAATTCAATTCTTGCTTGTTTGTTGATCCAGCTTTGAATCTTCAGATGTGAGTGTATAACCTGGAATAAGCATAGAAACCAGAAAAGCACAAAGAGATTGTGCAAGGTAGGTGAGGAGTTCTAGAGCAGGATAAAAGTGATAAGTAGTGGAAAATGAAAAATGTGAGAGAGGTAACTGGGAATGAGGAGGAGAGATGAATACCAAAGGAGGAGGGAGGAGAGGAAAATAACACTAAGGCAGTTTGAAAAGCCATAAAGGATCACATTATATTGGACATATGGATATATATATATATATATATATATATATATATATATATGGACTATATAAGGATATACATGTGTGTGTATAATATTAGATATATACATACATATATGCATATGTATATGGGGATCAGGGCTGAAATCTGACAATTTTGCTGATAGTGTTCTTCTTTCATTTACTCTTGTGATTATTATAGTTTTATGTTGTATATTTAAATCAGGAAATGTGTTCCTTCCCATTTGTCTCACTCAATATTTCAAGATCACTTGTGACTGCATAAAAATTTTAAGATGAATATTTTAAACTGTTTTTAGGATCTTGGTGGTAATTCCATGAATATATAATTTGTTTTGGCTAATACCAAGTCTTCCAATGCATGAAAAAAAAAATTTTCCCATTTATTTCTGTTTTTAGCCATGGTTTGTTTGCTTGCTTCAATGTACATTTCTGTAAGAATTCTTTTTAGATTATTTTATTGTCGCTACCTATGGCCTAGAAATCACTGTGGAGTTCTGGCTGATCCCATAGTCTTGATTTTTATGCACTGCCATACTCAGGTTGCAAATGGAGATTTGACTTTTCAGGACGTTAGCAATCAGAACATGACTGCAACTGGCTTTTGCAGGCAGATATTTTGCCTGTTACTTTGCTCTATTCAAATATTAGTGCTAACATTTATTATGTGGGATCTTTTGGATTTTATACATCTAAAGTCATGTCATCTATAAACACATAATTTACTTTAGTTTTCAATTTGAATATTCATTCATTATATATAATGTAATATATATAATATATAATAATACTATATTATATTATTATAATATAATAATAATATATAATAATTATTATATTATTATAATATGTAATAATAATAATAATATAATAATATATATATTTTCCAATTAGTTCAAATTTCCAGCATTGTGTTTGATACAAGTGGTGAAATTAGGCATCCCTGCTTTGTTTCTGATATTTCTTTCTTTATTATTGATGTATTCATTTTACATCCTGATTGTATCCCCCTCCCTTGTCTCCTCTGGGTTTCACCTTCCCTCCCTCTTCTCCTTCATCCTTGTCCCCTAATCCTCAGAAAGGGGGAGCCCTCTTCCCTTACTAACTGAAAATTGTTTATTTCACACGCATTCGTTTTGTTTGTTTGTTTTTTTTACCAGAAAATATAACTCTATGAGGGTGTATGATTCCTTAGAACTGGAGTTACAGACAGTTGTGATTTACCATGTAGTTGCTAGGAATTGAAATCTCAGGCTCTTAACCACTGAGCCATCTCTCCAGACTGTTTCTGATCTTTCAAATAATAAAGCCTGTCACCTTTAACCATTGAGCTTTATGTTGCCTGTGGGGTTTTCATATATGACCTTTACTATGCTAAGTAGTAGTAATAAATGTTTCTCTCTGACTTTTTATTCTGAAAATGCTTTGAGTTTTGTATTTGTATTTTGGCTGACCAAACAGTGACCATATATTTGGTTAACCTCATTCTGGATGTGGTTTTGAGCATCTTTTTGGATGATATCAACATTTTAATTAATGAAAAAATGAAGCACATTGCACTACTCCATATGGGTGGGCCTCACCCATTCCATTGAATAAAACAAATGACAGGACAAGTGAGAATCTGTCTTCTTTGCTTACCGTCTTCAAGCTAAAACATTAGTCTTTCTAGGCCATCAAAGTTGAACTGGAGCTATGCCATCATCAATTTTCTTGAGTCTTTGGCTTACTGATTACTGATCTTCTTTCTTCATAATTATTGTTGTAATTCCTTATAGCAAATACCTCTCTTTTCCTTTTCTCCTTAATTTTTCCTCTTCCCTTCTCTCTCTGATGGATATTGCCTATTTGTTCTTACCATCTTAAGAATCCTAGCTCAGCTAGATGCATTACATTGTTTTACTTTCATGAGTAACAAAATAAGCAGTCTTGTTTATTTTCTTTTAGTTTCAACTCTACCATAGATTGTGTGTGTGTGTATGTCAAATAAGGCCATAAAATACAGTTGGTAGTGGAAGTATAAAAGTATAGTTGGGAGTGAAGCTCTATGCCTTCAAAATGGCCATTCTCAAGGTATAGAGGTTCACCAAGATGTATAGTTTGGTTAGTTTCCTTAATCCAGCTGTTTGATGTTTACCTAGGTGAGTTAGTTACAATAAAATGACTTTAAATGTTAAGACACTAAAACTTTTATTTGCAAAACAATAAATAAATAGTTTTGAAAATAGTCAGAAGATTAATGCTATACAGATTAATGCACTTAATACCACTGAACTTTGTGATTAAATGTGGCTTTAGTTTTAATTCTACATAATATGTATGTTACATCTGTAATAGTTTAGAAAACTAAAGCTTTAAAAAGAAAAACTTCAGAAATACCTATCATGTATGATTGTGATGAGTTTTTCTCTACATTTATTTTCTTTGTAAATCATATAGATTTATTGTTCTTCATATATTTAATGTTTGTTTTAATTTGTGTTTGGTTATTTTTTTCATTAGATTTTTGATTCCTTTCCTTTGTTTTTTTTTTTTTTTTCCTTTTTTTAAGATTTATTTTTTGTAAACAGTGTACACTTTCAGGCCAGAAGGGGGCACTGGGTCTTATTATAGATGGTTCCCATCGTGAGGTTGCTGGGAATTGAACTTAGGACTTTTGGAAGAGCAGTCAGTGCTCTTAACCTCTGAGCTATCTCTCCAGCCACTTTTGTTTTTGTGCATACTCTACATACTTTTATTTGTGCTGTGCTGTGTGTGTGTGTGTGTGTGTGTGTGTGTGTGTGTCTGTGTGTCTGTGGGTATAAGCACGTGCATATGAAACCACTGATTGCCACCAGGTATCTTTCTTTGATCCTTTTCCACTTTTGTCTTTTGAAACAGGATCTCTCACTGAATATGAAGTTTATCAGTTTGGTAATAATGACTGGCCAATGAACTTTAGAAATTTGCTTGTATCCATCCCTCCTTTTGACCCCCTTCCAGAGGTAGGGTTAGAGGTACTTTTTTTTTAACATGGGTTTCAGAGATACAGAGTTCCAGATTGTCACATTTGCATGGCAAGCACTCTAACAACTAAGCTATAACTCCAGTCCCATTAAATATTTTCTTTGTTGTTAGCATAGGGATTGCATATAATATCCTGAAGTTAGAATAACCAAATTTTAATTAATTCCATCTCAACTTCAGTCATATTCATATCACAACTTCTTTTGAAATGTACCATGTATTTCACATTATTAATACTGGACTGTATGTTCCCACCCATCATCTGTACCCCATTTCTCTTCAAACTGTGTATTATCCAGTAACAAAGATTTATAAATTTTTATGTGTGTTTTCAGTGCAATTTAAAATAAAAAATGAAGTTAAAAACCAACATTACAATAATACCAATTTATTGGTTTATAGTTACATTTACCAAAGGCATTCTTAATCTTCAAGTAGATTTAGATTACAACGAATGAAGCATCTTTTTATTTCAGTATTAAGGTCTCCCTTCAACATTTTCTTAGGGGAGGCCTTGCGGCAGTTACCTTCCTTAGCTTTTGTTTACTTGAAAACAGATTTCTATCTCATTATAAAAGGGCTGTTTTCAGTAGTTTTAGAGTTCTTATTTTATATTTTTAAAGTTTCTTTCAGTGTTCAGGGTGTAGTGTGTGTGTGTGTGTGTGTGTGTGTGTGTGTGTGTGTGTGTGTGTGTTATCATTCTTTCCTTTCTGGTTTCTAAGGTACCTTGTTAAAAACATAAACTGATACTATCATTGAGGATCTTTTAAATATATCAATATTTTCTTTTTGCTTTTAATTTTTATCTTGATCATATTTAATATTCCTTCAAATTTGTTCCCTTTCTCTGTTTATTTTTTTGTGTTTCTTCCTTGACTGAATAATTTCAAATACCTTGTTTTCAAAGTTTCTTTTTAGTCCTTCTATCTGTTCAATTAAATTGCTTACTATATATTGAATTGATTATCCAATACTTTAAAACAATTACTGTATGTTCAGGCCCTCGAATTTCTAGTCCTTTCATCATTTTTGTTCCTTTGATAACTTTTATTTCTCTTGTTTGATACACTCATTTTATGTTATTTTAATGAAAATCTTAGTAATTTGTGTTTCTCTTTAGCTTGTAAACATATTGAAGCTGTTCTGGGGATGGTTGAGAGCATTTTCTTTTAGAAAACTGGAATTTGGTTCTCTGCGTTCATGTTGGGTAGTTCACAACCACCTTGGCCTCCATGGCACCTACACTACCCTACTTATGCACATGGGCATACACACACACACACACCACAGAGAGAGAGAAAGAGAGAGGGTGGAGAGAGAGAGAGAGAGAGAGAGAGAGAGAGAGAGAACTGTTGTTTAAGGTCTTTGACTAAACTGGCATTGTAGAGTGAGCTTGAAATACCTGCATTGAAGAGTCTGAACCATGAGCACTGGAAGTTTGAAAGCCATTTCTCCTGGGCTATATAATACAGCAAAAGATCCTTTATCCAAAAAAAAAAAAAAAAAATTCAAGAATAAATTGACTAGATACTCCTCTGCCTATGTTTCTTCTTGGATGGTCTATGATAACTTTATTTTATTTCTCTTTATTAATGTGATGGATTTTTTACTGTTGTTTTGCATACTTTATGGTGTTTTATATGGATGAAAATTGTGCTTAAAAAAAAACCCAACCATTTCTCTCAGTGTTTCTAGATTGGCCATGGGCCAGAATATTCTTTCACTAGCTAGTTGGTCATTGTCTGTGTTCTTTCCTTAGACCGTGGAGGAAGTTTGTTATTATTAGTCTTTACTGAACATGTGTCTCTCATTATTAGAATTTATTGAACATAGGTTTTTTTTTTTTTTTGTGTGTGTGTGTGGCTTTTATAAAACACACACACGCACACATCCTTTTTCAGTGGTGTCTCACTGGGTATGTGATCCACACTTCAGTGTAGACCTCATGCCCAGCAGTAGATGGCCAAACACAAAATGAACCTAATATAATTTTTGCAACTTTTTATTTCATAATTCTTTGTTTGAACACATTTTTTTTGTTTTACTGATCTTTTATTTGTACATTTTGGTTTCTGATTTTTTTTTCTTTTGTGGGCTTGTGTTTGTGCCAGTTTTCAGTTTTTCTTTTTTAGAGAGAAAGAAAGGGTGGATAGGGAGGATCTGGGAGGAATTTGAGAAGGGGAAAGAAAGGCATAATCAAAATCAAAATACATTGTGTGAAAGAAAATTTTTTCAATAAGAATGGCAATAGTATAATTCACACATAATATGTGTGTGTACACCTTCTTTTAAATGCCTTAACTCTTCCAGAGTTTTATTCTATACTCTACTTATAGTTTGACTTTATATATAATCTTCAGCCCTATTCATCTATAAAGGACTGTTTCTTTGTTGCTGTCCCAGGCAGTGTCTATGGCATCTCTCCAGACAACCCCTGGACAAGGTAGAAATCTAGAACCAAGGTCTTCTAGACTCATCGATGTAATTTGCTGATGGGAACTCAGAACCATTCTAACATCTGCCTGACATGGATGCTGGGAACCAAATTAAGAGCCACAAGTGCTCTTAATCACTGAGCCATCTCTACCTCCTCACCAAAAGGTTTTGTCATTTAATTTCTGATTGGAGTGAGATACAGTCTTAATGTAGTTTTTATTTGCGATTCCCTGCTGGCTAAATAACAATCAATACTTTTTACACACTTACTGGCCATTTGTGCTTCTCCTGGAAAGGTTTTATTGAGTTCATGCATGTGTGTCTTGACTACACTAGATTATGTGTTCCTCCGGTATTTACTTTCTGCTCATCCTAAAACTTAAATTTTCTCTAATGCTCAGAAGACCTTGTTTAATCATTTTTTTTATATTGTCCAACTAATTTTTGTTTTCAGTCTTTACTTTTGTCTTTTTTCTATTTTTCTTTTCAACTCTCTAATCTTTATTTTATTTCTCATAGTAGTTATTTTCCCATAAAATTAATTTTTTCCATTAGCTTGCTGTTGGTTTTAATAAAGCATATTGTCTTGATTATCTTTTCTCTCTTTAAGAGAAACATTTATAAGTATAAAGTTTCCCTTGGTACTCTGTATGTAACATCTTTTGGGACTAGTATAGTATATGATCATTCATATCAACATTTTCTACTTTTCTTCCTTATTTCTTCTTAGTTCTGTTGGTTATTTAACCTTGTTGAGCCGCTTGTGCCCTGCAGTAGCCTTGTCTAGGCTTCTGCAGGGTCGCAAATCCAGAGCCCAGGCCTACTTCCCACAGCTTCCTCCTGTTCTGTAGCCAATGGCTGGGCTCACACACAGGGCTCTTTGTGCTGCCTCATACCAACTTCGATTCCTTCCAGTGTCTATCCTGGTGAATACACAACCAATCTTTATGACCACATAAACTAGGAGTAAAAAAAAAATGGTGATAAGCTGCAGCTGAAGCAGCAAAACTTGTGATTGTTAATGTAATATACAAAAACTGTGTGAACCTGAAGGATCTTGGGGAGGGGTGAATGGGTGGGTTTGAAGAGAGGAAAGGGAAGGAAGAAGTGTTATAACTGAAGTGTAACCTCAAAAATAAAAAAATTTGCACAAACACAAAAGACAGAGCATCAGGTTTTTTTTTTGTTGTTGTTGTTTTGTTTTTGTTTTTTTTTTTTTTGGCTTAGAAGATGATGGGAGACTTTAACTAAATGAGCGAATTAAAAATTCACATGGATGAGCAGACATGGTGTTGCAGGCCTATAATCCTAGCACTTGGTTGGCAGAGGCAGCCAGATATTTGTGAGTTTGAGGCCAGTCTGGTCTACAAAGTGGACCAGCAAAGGATAGTCAAGGCTACACAGAGAAACCCTGTCTCAACAAAACAAAACAAAACAAAACAAAACAAACAAACAAACAAAAAACCAAAAGAAGAAAATACAAAATAAATCACATGGATACATGGGTGTAATCTTAGGAAGACAGGAGAGGCCAGATTGTGGAAGTGAGCAGTATGCATTATGAACAGTTGTGCAATTATTAAAGGACAAACTGGATAAAAATATTTGGAAGTCGAAAGTATATTTTCTTTCTGTAAGAAAGAAGAAAAAGAAAGATAGGAAGGAAGGAAGAAAAAACAGCAGTTGCTAGAGTTTCAAAGTTATGGAAGAGCATTTGTAGTTGGTTTGCAGGAAGAGTTTGGGATAGTTTGGTCAAGCAAACTCAAGAAAGCCTAGACTGCTGCAGACTGACCATCAGAGGTGGCTCTGGTGACAGCTCAGGGGATCGGAATGCAGGCAGATGAGATTTCAGATAAAGGTAATCACTCTGACAGAAACTGTTTTGCAGGCCACTCTTGTTACACTGTGACCACTAATCTGGAGGCATCTTGTGCAGTTCTGAGATTTTGTGGGAAGCTGAACGTAAAAACAGACTAGTTTATCTGCTGGTGGAAACTGCAGAACAAAAATGGCAGCAGTGTGGGCATTACTGTCTGCTTCTAGTAGGATTGACAAAGTCAGGAGCAAAAATGATTCTGGAAGCAGTGGTATGAAAACTCTGAGTTTATTGAGAAAATAGTCATAAATAAAGTACCAGTCAAGTCTGTGAGAGTATTTTAGTTACTTTTCTTGTTGCGGTGATAAGACATCCTGTACAAAGTAAGGCCAGGGAGAACACTTATTTTGGCAAACATTTTAAGGGACAGTCACCTGTGACAGGAAAGCTGGTGGAAGGAGCTTGTCAACACATTACAGCTACAGCCAGGAAGCAGGGAATGATGAGCTTTGGAGCGCAGCTGCTGTTTCCCTCCTTGTGCTGTTCAGGACATGAACTCAGAAATGACACCATCCATGATTAGTGTGGTTTTTCTCACCTTCATTAACTTAATCACAGTAACCCCTCATGGGCATACCTGGAGGCTTGTCTCTTAGTTGCTTCCAGATACTGTCAAATTGATACTCAACACTAACACCCCAGAGGGTATAGTTGCAGTCATTAGTGCCATTAAAAAATTAAAAGTAAAAATACATCAGTTTGGAACTTTAGAGTACAGACTTCTGTACACTTCAATAACAGGTTATGTGTTAGGAAAACCATTGTCATGCTCAAGGAAACACAAATTAGATACCTTGAGAAACACAATTTGAGGATAGCTCTTCATAATAAAAGAAAGCATATGTTTTATGACACAATGGGAAATATTCCCCAAAAGTGCCTCAGGAATTAGTAAGGTATAAAAGTAAGGTATAATAAATATACAGATTTATTGTAAAATAAACAAATTATTTAAAATTACCTGGAGTGATTCTTTTTTAGTTCACAAGATTGTCTTCTTTTTGATTTTTCTTTGGTGAGAAAGTGACTGAAAACTGACTGGTTGAAGCATGCTTATTTGTCTGAATAATAATAAAATACCTTTTATTCTTTGAAAAGTTTATATACATATACAATGTATATTGGTCATGTCTACCCTCCCTGCTTCCCTTCAAAGGCATAGAGTATTCTGGGCCTGTAGTAGGAGTAGCATGTATCATAAGCAAGTCTATGCTTTGTTACAAACAGGAAACAAAGAGCGACAAGAGGCCCAGAGACAAGATTTCTCCTCCAGTGTGCTCCCCTGTTAGTATACTGCTACCTACTTACCTACCTACTAAAGTTTCTAGAACCTTACCAGCTAGACTAGGGACCAAGCATTTAGGGGGAAACTTGACATCAAATCTTAACATATGCTTTTGAATTATGTTTCTTAGGAAGGTCATCTATCTCTGAGAAAGTTCTGAGAAATGAAAAAACTAAATCAGGCCCTTGAACCAATCCTCCAGGGAGGTGGCAGACAAATCATAGTGTACAGTCACAACTCTTGGTGAGTTAGGCTAACATTGTCCCTCTTAGCATCAATAAGACACACAAAGTCAGGTATGGTGGCACTAGCCAGTAATCCCAGCACTCAGAGAGGCAGAGGCAGGCAGATCTCTGTGAGTTCAAGGCCAACCTGGTCTACAAAGTGAGTCCAAGATAGTCAAGGCTACACAGAGAAACAATGTCTCTAAACACCAAAAAAAAAAAAAGTTTGAAGCAGGAGGCTGTGCATGGGATAGTCAGGCGGAAGTAGGAGGGTGGTAGGAGGGATAGAGTGGATATAACCAATATACATTGTATACATGTACAAAATTGTCAAAGAATAAATACATTTTGAAAGGGTAAAATCTGTGCAGGCTGTGTTTGCATATTACCATTATTTGACTGCTTTTGGAATGCAAGCTACTCAAACTTACAACTACTTTAAATTGGGTTAGAAGGGTGCCTAAATTGATGCCTAAAGTGTTTACTTAGTGTATACAGATACCTTGGTTCAAACTGAAACACAACATAAACTGGACTTGGTGTTATCTCAGCACTCAGAAGGCAGGGGCAGGAGGGTCAGAAGTTCAAGGTGATCCCCAGCTACATTGCAAGTTTAAGGCCAGCCTGAGCTAGATGAGACTTTGTGTCAGTTTTGTCTACTAAATGACATATTATTTGGCCAAGTTAGTGGTCTTATGCAGTTGTCTAATAAATCTAATAAATCTCTATAATTAGATTGTAGGAACCACTCAAGAGAAAAATAAACAGAATTCCAATAGTTCCTTTTATATTCACTTTATCATATGTGTTATATTTACATTCAATTTGACTCAAATATCAACTGACACATTTAACTGTATATTCTAAAATACTGTTCCATCTTTGTGCATCTTACATACATTGGGAAGGGGTTATCCCTCTTTCAATTAGGGGATGAAGGATGATTGAGGAGGTGGTTAAAAGCTTCCAAAGGATAGGTTAAACTCAAAAATGATGACTCTAAGAGTATGAAAAATTGGTAAGAAGGTTCAGCTGAAGTATCCAAACTTGTGCTTGTAAATGTGTCCTGCCAAAACTGCTTGAGAATCTGCTGGGTGGTTAGATTGCATTGTTGTCCTAAGTTCGAGGGCATAAAGAGTTTTTGCTAATATTTCATAAAAGCTATGATATTGATAGATATTGATGAATGGTCAAGTAATAAGGCAAGTAGCTTATAATCAATTATCTGTTTGAAGGGGGATAACCTCTAAGAAAATGAAATATGAATGAACTTAAGGCTATTTTCTGTAATGTGTAACTTCTGTATGAACTGATCCACAATTTACATGATGAAGAACAATACAGTATGGAAAGTAGGTGACTAATTTATAATACACAGTATGTGAAAACAATTTAAATATCCAGTGAATGAATGACTAAAGAAAATAAGCCAGGCACAACAAGGTAAATATCATATAGTATCACTCATATATAGGATCTAAAATAGCTGATCATATAGAAATTGGGAGTAGAAGAATGGCTACGAAGAGATTATATTGTTGAATGGTTGGGTGATGTTGGTCAAGGGATACAAGATTTTAGTATCAATAAGGGTAAGTTCAAGACCTTGATTATGCTATACAGTGACTATAATCAACAACACATTTTATTCTTGAAAGTTCTAAGATAATGGATGTTAAATGTTCCTATTACAGAAGTGATAAATATAGTGGGTAATAAATACTTAATTACTTAGAGGTAGTCATTTTACTAAATATGTGTGAAACACATATGCATGCCTGAAACATCATGCTATACACATAAGTGTAATTTTTAATATGTAAATTTGAAAAAAATAACTGCGATTAAAGTGACTTGTGGATACTTAATTTCTGTGAAGGAATATATCCTATACTAAGCACCTGTAGCTAGATAATAATCATAACTTTTTAAAGCAATGTTTATTTATTATCTCACTTAATTTGAATCAGGAGATCAGGCAAGCCTCTTCATCCAACCTTTATCAGACACTAGTAAATTAATGACCAGCGAATGAAGCACAAAGCTTTTTTTAGAGAAAGATTCAGTCTGTTGTACTATGCAACAGTCTCAGTTAGTTGTCATTTTTGGTCTAGAAAATACCTGCATTTCCTCATGACAATGTCGACCTCTCTCTCTATAGGACAACACACAGTGTGACAAAGTGCTTCATCAGAAAGAATGAGCAAATGAGACATCAGGAGACTGATCATGGCAGAAGCCACAATCATATCCTAATCATGGAATTGGCATCCCATTATTTCTGATATTAGAAGCAAGTTACTAGGTCAAGCATGTATTCAAAAGGAGAAAAAAAAACAGAATATGACTAACGTGAGGTGGAATCGTTGAGAATGATCAAAGAAATAACACCATCAATTAGTCTACCTTCCAGAGTTTCACAGTGAAATGAAAATAAGTCTAGTGCTAGATGTGTACTGATTCTACATTAGCACTTAATGTCAGAACTTATGGCACAAAAGGACACTACTATATTGTCAGTGAAAGAAGGTATTACCTGGAGATCAGGCTATATCTTCCCTAGAAGAAAACATTTGCAAAAGGATGGAAGTCTCTTAACATATCAACTCTGATTATTCACTTCTGGGAGTGGATCAACACTAACCCAGAACCATTAGGAAGAAGGGCTTTCAGGAGAAGGGAGGTAGAGGACAGTGGTAGAAAAAGTGTAAGGTGTATAATGGAACAAGAAGTATTAAATTGGACTAGGGTATTAAATCATGTAGGGTAGAGGATAGAATATGAGGATAAATAACAAATACTAAATGCCTCATTAAAAAAGACATAGAGAAACCTATTGCTATAGAAGCATCATAAAATATATACATACACATATATAAAGTTTTATTGAAGTTACCCTACTGTTGTTGAATATTAATATTTACTATTGATTTACATTTTAGTTAATGGGTGGTTATTCCTAAACCAGCTGTATACCCAAATCACCACACAGAGACTAGGATGTATTTAGTTAACCTAGAGTATAATGCTGGGCAATGATTACTCCTTGCTAAACCTCCAACCCTGCATAGTTTCCTCCCATTCAGATTTCACCTATTATACTTGCTTTTAGTAATATCTGAGGTCTGGTTCATCTCTCCTCATGGCTCCAACTCCTCTCCTGCTGAACTCTGCTCTCCTCCTCCTCCCACTCACTTCCTTCTCCTCCCCTGCAAACCAGGATGTCCCACCCTATTCTCACCATAGCACATTGACAATACAGAGAACAAATGGTGGCATGTTTACACAAACTTGAGACAGGTGATGCTTCTTTCAATACGATAATAATTATAAACGTTATGGAAACTTTAGGTAAGATTTACATGTGCAATGCCCAGTTCATGTGCATTTGGAAACCTAGGAGAAAGTATTTGATTATCTATTCTATCTTGACAAGTTTAGAGTTTTATACCTAAATTAACTTTTATCCTTATCAGTATTACGTATATGAAAATATTTTCTTAAATTCTAAACAACTTAAGCTTAATTGTGGAACTGTAACTATTTGGTCTTCAACTCCACCAGAGACTTGAAAAGGAATAAAATTAGTTACTAGAGGGAATAATAAGTGCATGTTAGCAGCTTCCACATTATAAGAAATTGACAGAGACAGTTTGCTTCCTGAACAGTCATACATAATTCTCTATAATGTTGGAGCATCACCTTTAGCCTTCTGGCCCAGAATATTTTGACAGACATATATATATATATATAAAACAGGAACTATTTAGGACTTGCTTACCCTGTCATGGCAGAGTTCGGTGGTCAACTTGTCCTGCATTTAAGCTTGCCTATTTTTTGGCAGATTTCTGTCTGTTGCGAAATGAGGGTATTTTCTTTACCCCGAGTGGCTTGTTTGCCATATTTGAAGACATTTCTATATGGAGTTTCTTTGATGCTCATCATATTCTTTGATGTAGGCAGGGTGCTGCCAGGAGATGACCTGTCCCATTGTCAAAGAATCTTTAAAATAATAAAGACATTTTCAAATGCCATATTCTGCAGGTCTCTGAAGTTTTTGAAGACTACCTATCTTCATGTAATCGACCTGTCTACAAAATCATATCTATCTATTAAATCTAGGATGTATACTCTTGTGATAAATTAGACTAGTGTCTGATATTATTATGAGTTGATTAACTAACAATTAACTTGAATTACCTAATACCCTAAACAGTTGGTAATATCAGTTTAAAAGTATTGGAAGTAATCTTGAACCTGTATCAATACACTAAAATTTACCAATGTGTTAAAATAGACTTATTTTTGCATCAATATATAAAATCCTATGCCAGAGTTAAAATTAACCTTATTAAAGAATAACAAATAAATCCTTAAGTTGAGTAGATTCAATAATCTACCTTTTGTTTTATTATTCTTGTAAGATATCCCTTTATTCCCCTTTCTTTCTTATTAACCCTCTTTTTCTTTATCTAAGAAAGAAATATAGAGAAAAGAAAAAGGAAAAGAGAGAAATCCTTGAGTCTAATCTTGTTTTTTCTCTGAATAAGACCAATAATAATTCACAGCCATCTCCCAATGACAATAAACATTCATAGCCACAGAAAAAACCAAAAATTTATTTAAACCCCCTTAAAGGAAACTGGATGTTGTTCTTATGAATTTTTTTAGTTGACATTTTGGACATGTAGAAATTCTGTTAGAGGGCCCAAAGGAAATTGAAAAAAAATGCTTAATTAAGTAAGCATTAACATTTGTGGTCCACTTTTTGAATGTTGAGAAATTCAGGCTTACTAAAATGCTGGACCAACTGACATTAGTAGTTTTCTTTAAAGTTCTCTTGGGAGCAGGTTTTTGATGAGAAACAGTATTTGAAGCAGTTGAGGCAGGAACAAGTAGAATGTTGGAATATGCAAGATGCTGGAATAGATATGCCAATGTCTTATCATGTTGGAAGGAGGATTTTTGTTAGTTTTGATTCAGTGTCTTTAGTGTCTGGTCATTTTGTTCTGTTAATATATAATTTTTCATAAGTATTATATAGTTCCAAAATTATAAATGTATGAGATGTTTAGGATGAAATTAAACTGTAAACCAATTTTATCTATGCTAATTAAAAGAATGGCATAATAAATTTTAAGGTTATTGTAGCCAAGGATTTATTGACCATGTATTGTTGAAATTCTTCCTGGAGACGTATTTTATGTCTCAGTCAGTTTCAGCATTGTTCCCATGTGAAGGGATTAGTAATATAACTTACCATTATTGTTGAATACATAATCATTATCATGTTGAAATTAAAACAAGGTTGTATACATCAAAATATATTTTTTGGGTTCTTGGGTGTCTGTTATATTAGGCCAAGTTGCTACCAATATCCTGAGAGAAGTCCTCCCATTGGAGAGGACTTCTATTGCATTGAGCAATAGAAAAGGCATGTTTTAGGTAAATTTTATATAAATTCCCTTTGAATTTAGAGTTTAAGCATATTTTAGGCACCTTGTATCTGTTTAGGTTTTTATATATGTTGAAGTTACTATTGTCTTATTTTCTTTTCTATATAGAGTGGGCAGTTATGCCTTTATAGCCAAACTTTACATAAACTCCCTTTTATCTTTAGTATTTAAGCATATCCTAGGCATCTTGTATTTGGATTTTTACATTGGTTGTGGCTATTCTTTGGTTTGCCCTTTTTTTGATATGGGATGGATGGTTTAGCCTTTTAAACATAAGAATCACAATATTTGAGTTTTTTAGACTTATATAGGTTGGCATGTACTCTGTCATTTGTAAGCTCCTTGTGTCTTTTTTTGTATCAGGCATGACTGATATATATCCCCCCACCTGTGAAGATGTCTCACATATGAAAGGATAAGCAGGCTTCCAGAGCAGTGTGACATCTTTATCTAGTCAGCATTTAAACGTTTTTTTGATGTGGGAGGCATGCAGTTTGCATGTTTGTTTCCCAGCTTAATTTTGAGTCCTCATATTGACCAACAGAACATATTTTTTTAAGCCAAAGTGTCCTGTTGTACCAGTTCCGTGAAGTAAAACTTTTTTTATATTGGCTGGCCTTTTTAGAGTAGTGTGATATTATCTTTCCTCACATAAACCTAAAATTAATGTGAATCCGGCCATTAGATCAGTAAGCACATAACATCTATTAAGGTAGCCTGTGGCAGCTCAGTCTCCAAATGGACTCCTAGCAGGGGCTGGCTCTTTGATCACCTTCCCCTGAGGGGGGAGCAGCCTGACCAGGCCACAGAGGAAGACTATGAAAGACAGTACTGATGAGACATGATAGGTTAGGGCCAGATGGAAGAGGAAGAGAACCTCCCTTATCAGTGGACTGGGGAATTGGCATTGGAGGAGATAAGGTAGGGAGAGTTTGAAAGGGGACAAAGATGGGGGCTACAGCTGGGATACAAAGTGATTAAATTGTAATAAATAAAAAATTACATTAAAAAAACAACTTACATAGTAACCTTAAGGAAAATTTTGTCATTTAGAACCCTAGACTATCTGCAAGTGGCTAAACAGTAGGAGTTGCCATCCTGGCTTTTAGTATGTAAATTAGGCTGATCTATAACTCAGAGATCTGCCTGTTTTTTTTTCCTTATATCACTATTGTGTTTTATTGATTTATCATAATGTATGTAATCAGTTCTTCATTGTTGAGCATGGAAAACATGAGCCATTATAAAGAGTAACTGAGTTATTTTTTTATTATTTTTAAATTTTTTAATTAATTACACTTTATTTACTTTGTATGCCCCCCTGTAGTTCCTTCCCTCCTCCTCCCCCCCAATCTTTCTCTTCCTCCCCCTTCTCCATGCATACCCCTCCCCAGGGGAGTTCTTCTTTTCCTTCCTTCTGATCCTAGCCTGTTAGGTCTCATCAGGAGTGGCTGCATTGTCTTCCTCTGTGACCTGGTAAGGCTGCTCCCCCCTCAGGGGGAGGTGATCAAAGAGCAGGCCAATCAGTTCATGTCAGAGACAGTCCCTGTTCCCATTACTATGAAACCCACTTGGAGTACCTGTTTCTTTTAATTTTGTGTTGGGATTAAAGGCATGTTTCTTCATCAATTTGTTCAAATATTTTTTTTTCAAATCCATATCATTGTAACTCAGAGCCTTTAAATGAAAATCAAGCAAAGAGACGAGAAAATTTTAAGTTTTGTGTCAGTTATGCCAATTTAGGTTATAACAAGCAAAGCCCAGTTGGATATTCTTTGGAATTTAGTTGTTGTCATAGTGAATTGGTGGACCCTTACGAGAAAGAGCTGACAAGTATCTTGCACCTAGAGAGCTTTGAATTTTAGCCATTATTGATCTAATTTTTATTAGGAAGAGTGCCCTTTCTATGTCTGTAACTTAGTATTCCATTCCTTGGCCTTTTCCCCATTTTCTCCTTGAACTTTCTTGGAGAAGGCATGGAGAAGAGCCATCATCATTAAACATATTGCAATTAGATCCATAACTATGACAACCAAAACAAAGCCAAAAGGGATTATAATATCCTCTGTCACGACGTTTTTATTTTAGATGAAGTTTTAGGCCAAGCTTTGTCTAGAGATCTGTTTGCCTCCAGTTATTTTCTTTCCAGCTATGGCTGTTGTTGTTGCTTTGAGCTGATCTGAGCCAGCCATAGTATAAGGAAGCCATGCTTGTGTACCCCTCCTGTTAGACTGTAGTAGCAGTCAGTTTTGTTATGTTAAGTTTCAGGTCTGTCCACAGTAGGCTGTCTTTTGCTCCTGGGTATGTTTAAAAGTCTTTCTTAAAGAGATAGTAATTGACCTGGGAGTTTTTAGGTTTTAAATTGGGGTTTTATCATTGGGAGCTTATTCCCCCCACCAAATTATGTTAAAGTATGATTTAAAAGGTGTGACTACTTGGATTAGTTGGGTGCCATTTGTTGTTGAATATTAATATTTACTATTGATTTAGATTTTAGTTAATGGGCAGTTATTCCTAAACCAGCTGTATACCCAAATCACCACACAGAGACTAGAATGTATTTAGTTAACCCAGAGCACAGTGCTGAGCATTGATTACTCCATTTAAACCTCCAAAAATGCATAGTTTCCTCCCATTCAGACTTTACCTATTGTACTTGCTTTTAGTCATATCTTAGGTCTGGTTCATCTCTCCTCATGGTTAGAAGTCATGTCTTGTAGATCTCTGCTCTCCTCCTCCTCTCACTTGCTTCCTTCTTCTCCCCTCCAGACCTGGATGTCTCCTATTCTCACCATTGCACAACTCTGGCTGGTTGTTTTATTGACAATACAGAGAACAAATGATGGCACGTTTACACAAACTTGAGACAGGTGTTGCTTAGAATAAGCATCACAATGCAATGTCCAGATTGAAACCAGATAATGGGGTAGAAAAAAAAAAGAGCATTTGAATGAACAAGGGCAAATTGTATACATTCCACAAAAATATTATACCAACACTCTACAATGGAGGTACAATACTCTACACATTTCATGCTAACAAACAAAACCCTTAGTACCAGGGATAGGTTACTTCTTTTTAAGACCCCACCCCCAAGAATAACAGATTATTGCCAGTACTCTTGACTACCCTCCAGACCTTGATGACTAAGACTTGACTGTTGCAGACACAACATACTTGAGTCACAGAACATGGAGAAACCAAGCTGGTATTTACATGGAACCTTCATTCCTACTGACTAGCATTTATGGCACTAGAAGGTGTTTTGCATACTGCTGGAAGAGAAAAATAATCCACAGTACCATCCATTTGTGACTACTGAAAGATGAAAGGACTAGTCTAACCAAATATACCCTCTGGTGCAATGGAGGCACAAATATTATGAGAATAACCAACCACTTTATGAGTGGATCTAAGTCCTGCTCCATGAGATGGAATCCATATTTGACACTATTAAAGGGGCCAGATAGATCATCGACCCTAGGGGAGAACCCAATACTACTATTCTGCTAAATGGGCACACTAGTAACATAATTCTTAGTGACTTTATATCTGTAGATCAGAGTTTTTCTCAACCCTCATCATAGAAACAACTTCTTACAGTAGATATCAGTTAATACACAGAGACTCTTAACTGGTCAATAAGAGACTGTGTGGTACTAAAGCCTAAATGGGGCATACTTATCACACACACACACACACACACACACACACACACACACACACACACAC